>NC_056734.1:556423977-556681477 GCF_019279795.1 Protopterus annectens | reverse complement strand
GAGATCCATATATACACATATTTACAGTCTATATTGCAGTCAGAAGTTACCATGTGTTCACATGCCTTAGGCATAGGCCAACTAGGCGGCTGCCTATGGTGCCGCTCTATCAGGGGCACTTTTCCAGTAATGTGGATGGTATAGGTAGACCAGGATGGCGGTACTGTGTGGTGTGGGGGATGATGTCGAGCCCTTTTGCCTAGGGCACCAGTTGACCAAAGGCCATCCCTGTGTGCTCATTTCAAATCCAATCCTCCCTTTCTGGATTCAAAACTATATAAAAATCTACTTTACTTTCTATCAAAATGGATGTACCGATTCAACAATAAAACATTCAAATTTCAACTTTGACTTATGAAATGAGTTATCTCAGGTAGTCTAAGTGAATCTAGTAACATACAACATGTAAAAAGCTTCAAAGTTTACATGATCAAGCTTCAAATTTTAGCTTTCAGATAATTTTCAAATATTTTTATATGATTTTCTATGTAAATTATATGAAATCTTGTACATTCACATTTCTGCCATATGCATATATATGTAATAGCTTTCTTAAAAGCAGTTTTATTTTTATTTATTTTATTTTACATTTGTTGACTGGGCTAGTCCAACTGGATACATGTTCATTTTCAGCAGAGGCATGGGGAGATAAGCTCCATTAAACAAAACATACAGTAGGATAACAATCAACAAATTAACAGTGATATACATGAGAATACCTAAAAAACACTCAGCAACATTAGCCTAAAAATCTAAACAATTAGGGATCATAGGATATGTTAACAATTGAATATATGAGAGGAAGGGATAAAAAGCAATTCAAGAGGTGAGAGAAAAAAAAATAGTGCAACCAGTTGAGAGCCTAAAGTTAAGTAAAGAGACAGAAGCTAGAGTAGAGAAAGCACTGTGAGATAAGCTAGAGTCGAAATAGTTTACTAATTTTTAGACGGCTTGCAGATTCTACTAGTAAGAATGAGCAGAGGACACATGATGGCAAGTTAAACACATAAAGTAAGGTTTTTAAAAAGATATTTGCTCAGGTTTAGTTGAAACAGTGAGACATCATTCAGTGAACATGGAGGGCTAATACGACAGAGATAGTGAAAAAGGCAATAAGAGAGTGGATTAATCTTGGTTATTGTATGGACAAAGCCATAGAGTTCTAAGGAAAGTTTTTAGTTGTTTCTTGGAAAGAGGTATGGAAGGCAGATGAAAGATCACAGGGAAGCTTGTACCAATTTTTCACATTGCATTAGTAAAAAGACGGTCCCCAGACTTATTGTTGGATTTATGGATGGTTACTAGCAATTTGTTAGCTGAGAGTAGTGTAGTAAGATTTTTGTAAGGAGTAATAAGGTTACACAGTATTTGGGTATTACTGGGATGATACAAGATCTTGTGGGTGATAGATAGCTGTTGAAGGAGGAGTTGATTTTGCAATTCAAGCCAACCTAGCTGTTTAAGATTTAGACAGTGGTGTGTTCTAAATGGGGAGCCAGTGGCAAATCTGGCAATGTTGTGGTAGGAGGTTGCCAGCTTGATGAGGTTACTTTTGAATTGATTAGTGTAAATAGGGGAGGCATATAGGAGTGTGGAGATAAGATGAGTGTGGGCGATGGTAGTCCTAGCCAGAGGAGTAAGGAAAGTTTTGATCCTGTAGAGGAAACCAAGTTTTCTATTTACTGATTTGACGGTTAGGTTAATATGAGAGTCAAAGCTGAGGTTATGGTCAATAATTACCCCTAAGAGTTTGGTGGTTGCATCAGGTACTATGGTAGTGCCATTATTGGATGTGTCTGTGAAATCAATTGGAGGGGGGACTTCTGTGTGGGAGTAAACAGCAATAATTTAGTTTTTTTTGGGTTAAGGAGGAGACAGCGTTGAAGGAACCATTTTTCTACAAGGCTGAACACTTCTTGGGTGAGAGACTGGAGTTCAGCAGAGGAGTTTCCAGAACAGATTAATGTTGAATCATCATCATATTGTATACAGTTAGCTTGAGGAAAGCTTGTATTCAGGTCATTAATGAAGAGAGAGAATAAGAGGGGTCCTAAGATAGAGCCTTGAGGGACACCAAGGGTAATAGGGAGGTGGGTGGATAGATTATTGTCCCATAGTACAGCCTGTTGTCTATTTTGTAGATAAGACTTAAACCATTTAACTGCCTGGGTATCTAATGAAAGTGATGTAAGGATATCTAAAAGTAGGTGATGACTGACCATATCAAAAGCTTTTGATAGGTCTATAAAGAGAGCAGAGGACAGTTTGTTAATGTTTCTATTTTTATTAATGCAGTCAGAAAAGGATAAGAGAGCAGTGTTGGTAATAAGGAAAGGTCTAAAGCCATGCTGACAGTCAGCAAGTAGATTATTCTGGAAAAGGTAGTGAAGTATTTATTTGTGTATACATTTTTCCATGATTTTTGCTAATGAGGAGAGTAAGGCCATGGGGCGATAGTTTGAGAGTTCATTTGAGTTACCTGCCTTATGTAGTGGGATAATATGGGAGATTTTCCAAAGAGATGGGATGGATCCTTTGGTAATGGTTCTATTAATAAGGATGGAAATGGGGTAGGAAAGCACTTTTGCAGCAACATGTAAGTATTCTGCTGGCAGTAGGTCAGCTGAGGATTCGCATGGTTTCAGTTTATGAAGTAGGGTATAGATTAGGGATGTAGGGACTGGTTGTAAATGTAATGTTGGAGGTAAAATAGCTGATGAGGGAGGCAGAATTGAACTGACAGGAGGTAGGGTATTAGCTAGAGATTGGATGGTGTCTGTAAAAAAGATGTTGAATGCATCAGCAATCTGGCAGGGAGAGTTTTGAGAAAAGCCAGAAGGGGTTGGAGTCTTGGAGTGTCATGGGTGTAGAAGTCTATTTATCCCAGACCAGAAACTCTGAGGATTCTGTTGATGGGTCTCTTGGTGTTTGTAGTAAAATTTTTGTTTTGTCAAGAAGTATAGCTTTTTTTATGGAGTTTCTCAGATGTCTAAACTTTTGGTGGTCTGTTGGGTTTTTAGTAGTTCTCCATTTGACCCAGATTTTGTCTCTCACTAGTATTTTTTGCCTGGTCTCTTTAGAGAGCCAGGGAGCATTTTTATTCCTAGTTCTAACAGTACGAGAGGGGGCATGGTGATCTAGGATTTGTAAGAAATTACTGTTGAAATATGACACTGCTTCATCAAGAGGGAAGTGTTTTAGCGGTGACCAATTACAAGCTTTAAGTTCTGTTTGGAAGCTTAATGGGTTAAAGTTTTTTTTTTTTGTTCCAGGTGGATCTAAAAATTATTTGGTTGGGAATAAAGTTTTTTTTGTCTAATTATATACGTTAGTGAGTAGTCACTAATGTCATCAGGAAGGATGCCTGAATTATATGAGTGGGGATGACTATTCACTAATATCCAGTCTAAATTGCTCTGTTTGTTACTAGGTTTATGGATTCTTGTGGGGCTGGTGATAGTTTGGTGAAAGCCATATAGATTTATATGGGAAGTTGGTTTGGCAGAAGTGCAACTAATCCAGTCAATATTAAAGTCCCCAAGCACAATGGTTTCTTGGGGGAAAGATGTAGAGAGCCAGCTGAGGATGCTTTTGAGGGTTGTGATATTGCCTGGAGGAAGGTAGGAGCAAATTATATATAAGGATTTGCTAGCATTAATTTATAGCTTACTGACCAGGATTTCAACATTGTTGGGTGAGGGAGGTAGTACATCTAGAGATGTAATCTGTAATTCAGATTTGTACAGTATAGCCATTCCACCACCTTTTTTGCTAACATGGTCTGATCTCAAAATATTGTAACCAGGAGGGAGTATTTCATTGTCACGGGTAGCTGGTTTGAACCATGTTTCTATTAGACATAGGATGTCAAATGAATGGATATCTAACAGTGCATGCACCTGGCTAATTTTATTGTTTAAGCTACGTATATTCAGGTGTGTTATAAGGAGAGGATTGGGGGTACTTGTAGGGGTGAAAAGAGTGGATGAATGAGTTAGTTGGGGGTCTGTGATGATGTTGTTGATAGGGCCAGGGTTTGGATGAATGTTGCCATGTAGAAGGATGTGTTGCTGCAGACTATATGACATTTTTAGGAACTTACAGGGTATGCTTTGTGATTTTCTGACTTGGGGATAAGTAATATGGCTTAATCTATATCATTTTGGTAGTAGGTAGGTAGTTGAGGATGTACTGTTTAGGTGATGTAGTGTGGTTGGCTGAGTTAAAGTAGTTTGTTTTAATTGTTGCTGAAATTTGGTGAAACTTAGGTATTCATAGTAGGTGAGGAAGTGTGGTACAGATAGTGTGGGTAGTAGTATGAGAAAGAGGAGCAAATATATTTGGCTGGGAATGAAATGTTTGGGCATGGTGAGGCTTGTTGTAAGTAAATGAGGAGTGGAGGGTTATTAGGAAGTTGGGTGGGGGAGGAATGTTAAAGATAGAAAAGGCAATGAGAAGTTGTACATAATTAGCTGCTTAATTGTTTGATGTGTAATGAGAAGGAGTGTGATATTGGCTAAACAGGAAGGGGTGTGGTTTTGGTAGTATGTTTAGGGGCACTGGGGGTATGTGGGAATTGGGGGTAGAGTAGGGGAGCGGAGTGAGCCCGCAGAGCGAACGGAGGGGGTAGGGCAAATAAAGTGTGAGAATCTCAGAGACAATCAGAAAGCAAACAGATAGTAGAGGAGCTCTAGGTAATTCCAGGTGAGTGGGGAGTACTACTTCAAAAGTTGATTTACAATGGATAGTGATGAGGGGAGGGAAATGAAGCTAGTAGAGGTTAAAAACTTAAGCAGTCAGATACAGAAAAGCGGAGAAAAGAAGAATAAAACTATACAGAAGTGAGGGATATAAAACTGAAGAGGGGAATAAGGGATATATCTCAAAAAGTATATGGTGCCACCAAGTGGTCAAAAGGTAGAATTAAGTCAGCTGGTAAAGTAGGACACGGCAAGACAAAGTAACTCAGTTCTTAGGTACAAAGGAGAGAATATTTGAATTGGTTATTTAAATATATTTTCTGTCTTATTTTCCCACTAGCATTCTACCTTATTTCATGTATAAAAATAGAAACTACTATTATTTTATATATATATTGTATTTCTAAAATCTCAGTGCTATTTAATCATCAGCTCTCTATTAAAGATTATAGTATATGTACATATTTCTTAACTTATTGATACTGCTCTTTATTACTCTTACATATCAAATATTTCATTCCTTGTGCATTTGCATATTATTCATAAGATGTTTATTTTTCTTATTAATTCTAGTATTACAAGTTAATTTGACTATATATAAAATAATTCCTGCTTGTTTAATTTGAATGTATGTTTTTAGACATTGTGAACTGTTGCTCTGATCTAAGCTTCACATGCTAATATCAGAATTTGACCTTATGTGAAAATGACAACTCACAAAACACAACAGCATTAAGTTCCTCTGCAAGTTTCTCATTCCTCTTAGTTCTTTTAAGCTGTTCTAATCAGTAACAAACATCTGACTTTACTTCTTTTAATTAATATGTATAGTTAACATGTATAGTTAGAGTGAATAATGCTACAGCATATGCTATTAACATGCAAAATGTAAGCAGATTATATGTTACAACATCTGAGTATAAAACTTTACTATAGCTTTTCTCTTACCAATTCATTTCTAAGAAAAGAAAAAAGGTGTTATTATGAGTAGTTTTCTTGCATATATACTTGAAAAAATAAAGAAAAAGAAAGTTATTTTCTTTTTTCACAGGCAACCATGATGAACTTCTATCTAGATTTTCTTCAGGACAGCTCAAGGCAGGAAGAATGCAGTATTCTGATAGAAATGGAACATTCTTTTGTTCTCAAGCTTTCTGTAAGTTGACTTGTTTCATGAATGACCCATGAAAGGAATATATTACACAGGAATAAAGAAACCAAAATCGTCAGTACTTTAGCACTTCTAATTTGCATATTACTTAGACCTGGCATTCAGTTAACCAAGCAATGGACATACTAAGCAAAGTTGAACAAATAAAATAAAATTCTTAGTTAATATATTTTTAACTTTACCAATTATATTGCCTGTAACTTAATAAATTCTCTTACAGGTAGTATTTGTTTAACATTTAGAAATACATTTATAAGTTTAGTTAAATGAAATATATTAAGCCTTTCACCAAGAATATAGCAAAACAATAAAACTAACCATTTATATTGCTCATCATGAAAAATGTTTTAGCTTAAAATATAAATACATACTTACATACGTTTTGAATTTTAAAGTCCAGTACTTACCTAAAGGACAAATCTATTGTTTCAGAAAATAAAAGTATAGTAATCAGAGAATGAAAGCCACTTGTTTTTAGGCTTTTTAATTTTACAAGCATTTTCTAGGAAATCATCTCACTCTGTCTCTTCAGGGATATACTGTTCCACTCCATTTCTTCAGTATTATTAATGATTTTATTATTGTTGTTAGCAAAGGTGGATGCCTCCTCCAGCAAGTTAAATATTTTAGTTTCTTCAGAAAAAATAATTTGATCTTTGCAGAAAACACCACAGTGGCTTTGATTTTGTTCTTTTTAATTCCATGATCAGTGATAAATACAATTTTCTTTTATTCATTGTTTTAATGGAATAATCATTGTTAAGTTTTTCTGCGAGCAAGTTATTTTGTTTTAAAAGAAATTCATTCTGAGACTCACCTTCAGTTATTCTTCCTTCATGATCATTTAAAGTTTCTTCCATACTGCTGATTTGTGTACTTTGTTGTTTCGTAAGATTTTTTAAATGTTCCATCTTCTTTGTGGTCTTTTCTTTGAAACTTTCTAGTTTGGTATCCAGTTTGTGTATTTTAAGTAATACATCCTGCATACTAGATATTAATGATTGTATCTCTTTTTTAATGCAAGAATCCCGAGTACCATTTCTTGAATGACTAATGTTAAAGTCTCCTCTCTTAACCAAGCAGTTGAAATTCTAGCAGAAAAATTACAGCTTTTGAAGAATTTCAAGATATAAATCTTTTCTCTGACTATTAGTGAATAAAATTAGCTAAGATGTATCTCCAAATTTTAAGTTTTTGATTATATTTTCTGTCAGAGAAAAGTTTTCAGTCACAGAGCTTTCACCAGTTGTTGCTCTCAGTTAGCCATCTTGGCCGCACCCACTTCAAGAAGGTTACTTTTAAAGCTAGGAGTGTTGTGCTGTATTTTCATGCACTGGCTCAAGATTGTAACATGCTTTTAAATGGAGTGTTTAGTTTTTTTCTACCAGATTAAAAGTGTTGTAAAGTAACTGAAAGCATTTTTTGTCTGTGGAGAAATTGTGTTTATTTTATTTTTGTGGAGCTGGCATAGTGATTTAAACTACTTTTTATTGTGTTTTTCTGTCAAAAAAGTAACCTTTATGGACTGGTTGTGTTTCTCCACAATTGCTTGTTGTCTTCCCTGGGTAAGAGGCACCATTTTCAGCTTGACAATAGAACAGACTCCAGGACCCATGGTCAGTCCTTCTTCCAGCCACAAAAAGACAACATTAAGCAAATAGCCTTTGCCACCACAGCAGGCTAGTGTGTTGTTTCAGCCACAGATGGGAGACTCTGCTGTGGACATTTGTTGTACCTCAGACCACTCTTTTACCCCACATACCTATGGCGTAGCACCTATGGCTACTATGGACCAGGAGTTTGTCATGTCGTCTGCGGTTGTTAGGATTCCCTTAGTGGGCAAGGTTGAGCCATCATTGCCAGTCCTGAGAGAGGGAACAGGGATGGCTTCCCTGTTGTGTCAGAATGCTGAGCGCATCCCTGGGGAAGCTGCTGCTGCCAGCAGTAACACAGTTGTCCCCATATTTCCTTTCAAAAATAAACAGAAAACTAAGAATGTATCTATTCCTCCTCAATTTTCTTTGGAAAGGAGTATTTTAATGGGTCCGGCTCAGGGTTTAATTCAGACTATTGATTCTTCTTGTAAAGTAGTTTCTGATAAAATAAAGTAGGATTCCTCTTTTCCTGAAGAGATTCAAGATTCTGAATCTAAACAGGAATATGCAGAGGTGGATAAATTGTTTTCCTCAGATTTGTGATTCAGACTCAGAGGAAGGCTGATTCTCCCTGTGGGGGTTTCTCTTTCTCTGAGACTGTTGCTAGAGTATGCCAGTGTTTTCAGTTGGAGAACTCTGAGGTATGTCAGTCCCTCATAAAATAATATGAGTTGTTACAGAAGGATTTTCCAGAACCTACACCCATTCCTCCTTTTCTGTCTGCTTTGGAAGATGTGTGCATTATGGCCTGCAGTTTTACTGTTGGTCAGCCAGCTGCCCCTAAAAGGGCAGATAGCATATACAAAATTCCTTATTCGTTTACATTTTTATACACTATTCTCAATCCTCACCCTGCGGCTATAACTTTAGTTGGTCTCATTGCTGCTAAGCACTTATTTCTAATTCTACTCTTTCTAGTAAGCATAAGAAAATTATTGATGGGTATGGATAAAGTGTGTATATGTCTGCAACTTTGATATTCAGAGTTTTGAATTGTTAGCCTCATATGTTAAAGTTTGTTCTGACAAATTGTGAAAGCATGAGGAATGTTTTATTTGCAGTTTTGTCTTGTGAGGAAAAATATATTTTAAATAACATAGCTTCTTCTTTTGCACAGGCATTACTCATTGTTTTTCAGTGTGTGTATGCCTGTTTATACTTCTTCCAGGGCTAGATTTGCATGGCTGCTTTCTCAGATTCTCCCAGATGATGTTAAAATGATATTTTAAATTCTTCAGTAGATAAAGGTTTAGTTTTGGCAGAGGTGATCAGAAAGTGTGATGGAAGGGGCAAGTTGATCAATGGAATTACTAAGTTTTTTCAGCACTCTTTTTGCAAAATTTCCAAGAGATTTTCTAGCTTCTAATCCAGGTTTGGCAAAAAAAAATGGAATAAACAGTCTCAACAAAATGCAGGTAAACAGATGTTTAAGAAGAAATAGCAAGGAGAAATATTAAACTTCTCAAAATCAAGGACAGTTCAACAAGTCTGGGTGACTGCTCAAGAGACCTTATGACCTGCTCCCACACAGGTCACGTTTTTTCTTAAAGAAAGTCTGAATCTCCATTTTTGTCTTTGGAAACAGGTAGTTTAAGACAAATCGTTTCTGAAAATTATTCATCAGGGTTACAGATGGTAGTGGGAGAAAATTCATCCTTTCCAGGGTATCATTCCTCATCCTCCAGATCAGACTCTTGTTTTCACTGGATGTTCATCGTATTGATCATTGCTATATGGGTTATATTCTGCCAAGAATGTAACAGCTAACCAGATTCCAAAGCTTCAGGGCACCTTCCATGCACACAAAATATCAAGCAGCTTTAGATGAGAAGACTAAAAGACAATTTTGGGCATGAAGCCCTTCACAGCTTTCCTGCCAGCAGACTGATGGATGCTGTGCCCTGGAAGGACAATGCTAAGAACAAGAACAAGAAAAACAACAACAACAACAACAAAATAAATGTCCACACCCTGGCATAAAAAACACACAAAAAAACAAGGGGAGTGGAGACAGGAAGCAGCTACTGCAGCAGTGATCATTTGAACATCTCCTGTTATGTTCATTATATTGATCACTGTTGCAATAGCCTTAGTTATATGGTTAGATTACCTTAACTAACTATATTTGGGGGATGAAAGAAGAAGGGTCCAGGAGCTCCTGGAGAATTGTCTTAGCAAAGCTGGATTTGGACATAGAGAAGTAAATAAACTTATAGTGCTTTGTAAAAGCATGCTGGTGCCTTTAACTGTAGTAGAAATTCAATAGACTAGAACTGCAGAATGTATCATTGAATAATTTAGAAGGCTTTTGTGTGTAGCTGGGAAACAGGCAAATTGTGTTCATTGAAAAAGAAAGAAAGAAAGAATGAGCTATTTTGACTTAGAAGTGTTATGTAATGCTCTTAAAAGAAAATAAAAGTGTTTGGTAAAATTCAGTTTTGTTGGGAGTAGGCACACATTTAGAATGCGTATCAAATACCACAGAGACTGAAAAGTTAATTATTGACACTTTTTAGAGTTATGTGAGGACTGAAGTTTAAGGTTTAATCCTATAAATCAGAAAGAGCATGGGTGATTAAAATTTACTGACACATTTTCATTTCTTAGATTAACATTGCAAATTGGTGAGTATACAGAGGAGATAGAGTTCTTTGGTGAAAGATGTAGTTAAGTTAAAATACAGGGAGATTTAGGGAGGAGAAATTAATGACTTCATTCATTCATTCATTCATTCATTCATTCATTCTTCACTTACTGCCTTAATCAAGTTGCAGAAAAGGTGATATAGATAGAGTTATAGATGAATTATTTAGAAAAAAATGAGGTTGAATGTGGGTAATACAAAATAAAAGAGAAAGGAATGGTATAAAGAAATCATGGTGGCATTTCAGTATTGTCTGAGATGGAGGGATTTAGATGGGGTTTAGGGAAGCAGAAAAATAGAGGAATCATATGGCTAGAAGATCTGGTATGTATGATTTCATATGACATTTCACACAGTGTTGTTAATAAATATGAAATTAAGTATAAAAAGATGGAGGGAAGGAAGTGCTCTAAAAAGATGAAGGGCAGTAAGTGTCTACTGAAAGCATAAATAGGTGAAGAGATCATTAGGAATGTCTTTTAAGAATTTGATAAAATTAAAGGATTTTGGAAGGTATGGCACAAGATTTGAGAGCAGTAGATCTAGAAATGAATATTTAAAGTTATATACTTGCACATTGGCTTGTTAATGTATGGTCAGCACAGTCTTAGTGATGAAACCATACTGGAAAATACAGCAGTCACATTGAACATCTTTGTGGAGAGTGTATTTATATCTTGAGATAATTGTGGGTGTTGCAAATCCCTGCATGAACGTGATGCACAGTAATAAAAAATAAGTATAAAATGGAAGAGAATATGTGGGGAGACACTGGCATATATCTATACAGAAAAACGTTGGCGAATGTTTACAACAGTCTTTATATATATTTATTATATAATATTTGTTAACATGGTGGCATTGACTGGTCCAGAGACCCCTTCAACCATGATTTAGAACATAGGGCAAACAAATTAGAAACAGTATTTCTATTTGTAACTCTATATGTAATTTGTAGACAATATTTACCGTGGAGTCAATTTTAATGGAAAATTCATATTTAGTCAAGAATTAAACACAGAATGAGTACAAGGAAAAGTTAAGAAATACTTGCATAGTGTAAATGTGTTTTACGTTTGAGGATCATAAGTCTAGAGTGAGTGTAAGAAGTTTACATTTGTTACCATATTTTAATGGTGTATCTCTATGTCCTCTAAGTACATATTTAGATTTCTAGACTCATAATTTGTTTCTGTGTCAAGGTTAGGAAGAGAATTTGTTTTAGTTACAGGAGGATGTGTTGATGGCTTTACAAAGGAGACAGCCTGCAGAGCTTCCAGTGAGAAAGTACCCTGATGCAACTCACCACTATGGCTGCTCAGAAAAGTGCTGTTGCAACACGAATGTATAGAAACCTCATCACTATCATTTTGACAGTGTGACTCTGACAGAAATATGCCTTTAGCAGAAATCTATTAAGTTACATATTCTATAATCACTGCATCTCCTCCTCTTTACTCATGATTAAAATGTTTGAAAAGAAAACCATGCATAGAGCATTATTTGCATCCTAGCTTTTATATAAAATGCTTTTTTTTGCATTCTCTTTATTACTTGCATTGTAAAGTCAAACAGGCAGACTCTTAACTGTATAAATTTTAAGGTTTATGATTAATCGATGACAAAGCATATAGGCCTACAAAACAATGGACACAAAACAATTAACACACAATAACACAACTTGCAACAAAAACATACACTATAGAAGAACATTGCTTCCCCTGTACCTCCGAATGTGAGCTCTTACCCCCACATCCACAATCTCTACATAAGTATCCTCCAAAGTCACATAAAATTGGAGAAAATGGAAGGCTTAAAATAATCACCTCTTCCCTTTTCTCAGCGAATTTCAACTTTGAAGTCATTATAACAACTACAAAACTAAGAAAAATGCACAATCATGGCTTCATAATTCAACCACAGTTCCCTGAATCAAGTAGTGGGAAACATTGTGCATCTTTACTAGAAACAACTTCTTACCCAAATAGTACTCTTGATGAAATATCCAAGCATTACTCAATTGCTCAGGGAAGCATTACTAAACTATATCTCTCCTATCTAAAACTTGCTTTTTTGAAGACATTCATTAAAACCCTGGCCTGTTTTCCTCTTCAGAAATCCCTGCTACCACCACTACAAGCAGTTATACAT
This sequence comes from Protopterus annectens, assembly GCF_019279795.1. Classification (NCBI taxonomy): domain Eukaryota; kingdom Metazoa; phylum Chordata; order Ceratodontiformes; family Protopteridae; genus Protopterus; species Protopterus annectens. The sequence goes on along the minus strand of NC_056734.1, from coordinate 556,669,156 downwards.
TCTTAAAGACAGACCTATTCAATAGCAATATTCTCAGTAGGAACCTTCAAAAAGGAGAAAAGGTCATGCAAATACTATTAACCACAAAACTAAACAAGCTCAACGCACTCTACTCGGACAAATTTCCAACTTCAACAAACACTTTTATTAAACTTACTTGTTTTAATATATCTCAGATTTCTGAACAAACACTTTTATTAAATGTACTTGTTTTAATATATCTCGGTTTCTGAACAAACACTTTTATTCTGTGTATTGTGAAGTTGGAAAGTTGTCCTGTCAAATACAAGCATTGACCCCTTTTAGGTGTGTGGTTACTAACATTCTCAGCAGCAAATGGACAATATTAGAAGCGTGACTTTCAACAGAACAGCTAAATATCCTAGCCATTATAGAATTGTGCTTAAGGATAATGGTTGCCCATCTATCTACTTTAGTAGTAACCATCATTTTCATGTGCACAACAGGCCAGATCTTAGACTTAGAAACAATGGAAATAGTGGTTGTTCTCAATCAAGATAGCCTTATTATAGATATCTTACACATTATGTAGGCTGTTCCTTCCATGGATAATACCCTTAAACTGCTGAAGGACCACCTAGAATTAGGAAAGCATACAAACCCGCACCTAACTGTAGACTGCATCTGTCCTCCATACATATCTCTCAGCCTCTTAGAGCAAGAAATCTGGACAAAGCCATAAATAACGGAAAGACAAAGGCCCAGAAATAGGGATACTTTTTAAATATTGCTTTTACAGTGTTGATAGAACAAAAGGTTTTGCATTAGCATGAATTTTCTGAAGCGTATGAAGTTTATAGATCAAATGTCTCATTATTTTCTGACTTCTACCCTCAGTGATTTGCCAATAATTTGATAGAAAACTACAATTTTATGAGAAACAGGCCAAAAATATAAGACAGAAATCTGCACATTATGTGAAAATCTGTACAGTTGAGAGGTGTGCCTCCATATCTTTGCTTGAATAAACCCTCCAAGAGCTGTGCCCTGGTGACATTTCATAAAATACAATCCTGTTAGGTGACTTTGATATAAATGTATCTGACGTTGTCTTTTCTGTCCGACCTTGGATCTAACTTCGGCTGCTTTCTCTAGACTTCAGGATCTGTAGCTCAAGCTCCTCCTCTTATCCATAATCATCTCCTACCCCCCAATATTACCTCAGATCTCATTTGCCACTCATTTAGGATGGATGTGTTTCATGTGCTCAGGGTCTCAGGTAAGTCATTTCTACTTTGTAGTTCATTCCTTATTTTTATAGTTGTTACCTCCCCTTAATAAAAAAAAAAATGTTTGTAATATATCACTCTTCCATGCCTTTGGTGTGTCCTATACAATTTCCTGTATTAGAAAGCTTTCCTAGTATGCTCTGCTTTCCATTGTTGCTATTATCACTTTTTGGTATTACCTTTGCCTAAATAAGAAAAAAAAAGAGATGAGGAAACAATCCACTGACCATTCTTCTTCATCTGCATTCTCTTTGGTTCCACCTGCCAAACTTTCAAGGCCCTCAGATCTAACAGCCTGTTTGGATCTGACTTCTCTGTGATCCAGAATTCCTCCATTGCTGGAGCCAAGGTTCTGTCCAGAGCCAGTCTTCTCGAGGTTGCATTCCCCTTTTCAACAGGAGAGACCCAGACAAAAATCTTCCAGTCCTGCATCCACGTCTTCCTTTTTAAGATCAACCAGATGTCTCACAAATCTGATGTGAATAGATGAGGAAGTTCTTCAGGACCCACATCTAGTCCAGTCCTCCTGTCTATATCTCCCATTGGACCTATGAGCTTTGGACATTCCCTTTTGCCTTTGGCTTTTTCTACTCTGATCTGACCTTTGGCTTCAGGGTTTTTGTATCTGAGGTTTCTAGGGCTATCCATGTCATATCAAAAGCTATGGTCTTCATTGACTCCAGCATCTTCTCTGATCCAGTGAGTTCCAGTTTCTTCAGAGCCAGAGGGATCTGAGAGCTGTAACTTCAGTGCCAACTCTGGGGGAAGGGGTTCAACTCTGAAGCTATTGCAGCTGTCCCTGCCTGTCAGGGCTTTAGCATTTAATAGCTTGGCTTTTGCCTCGATCTCAAAGTGGAGTCTGGTTGGAGCCTTTGTTCATCTTGGTGTTTGGATCCTGCAGCAGTGTCCTTAGGTTCCACCTCAGCTTCTGTTTTTGAGGCAGTGGAGAGACAGCATTCTCCAAAGCTGGAGACTGGACATCTCTTTCCCTCTTGTCTCCACCCACTCCTCATCTGGATGCCCTGGGTCCTGATCCTGCTCAAGTCTATCCCATTGAGACAGCTGGTTCACATGAGCGATGAGACAGTCCTCATTCAGAACACTACCCTGATCTTCTGAATCCTCCATGGAACATCCCCCAAAGAGGCTCCTCAGAAGCATAAGTGCAGGAGGCACATTGGCTCTCCCCTCTATTGGCAGAAGACATGGATTTTGACGAAGGAGAGGGATCCCCATACCACCACTTGAGAATGTCTCACTCGGGGAGATATTCAAAGTTCTGAGACAGAAAGGAGGTTGGTCTTCAAAACTCCTTCCCAAAAGGAATCCATTTTTCTTGAGACCTTTGGCGTCGGCTCAGTTACTTCCTGGTGCTTTCCCCAGCTAATGAGATGGTGCACCTGATCTTTCACTGGCATAGAATGAACTGTATGTCAAAGAACCAATTCCTCAAAAACCTGACAAATACCTTGTAGCCCCTAAAGACTGTGCTTACTTGGAGCATGGGTCCAGCAGTGGATGTCATGGTAGTAGTGGCAACAACCGAGAAAGAGCTCGCTGAGAAGAGTTAATCTAGCTATCCCCCCTTACAGGGAGTCTGGGGCCTTGGACAGATTTGGAAATTGATGATATGATTCAGTGACCTTTTCCTCAAGTGTTTGAGCTATAAAGGAGCTCTATGAGTCCCTATCTGGGTCCATGTCTGAGAAGAACAAAAGAACTTTAGATTTGCAACTGGCTCCCCTTCAGTCCCTGTCGACTACCTGCATGTGACTGATCTCCGGAGCAACAGAGGGTATTTCAAGAGCCACAAGTACAGGCATTACAATTAGGAGGCATGTCTGGATGCATCTGTGTACGATTTTGCAGAGCCTTCTAAGATGTCTTTTATCAATACCACTTTTAACAGCTTGACTCTTTTCAGTCCTGTAAAGGACACACTTTCTAGAAGTGAGTAAGATGGGAAAACTCTTTCTGCCATGGATATTCAGTTTTCTACTGCCCAGAGGACCTTCTCTAGAAATAAAGAAAGGGGGAAAAATGATTCTGAAAGTCCAAGGGTTTTTCTCAGGATACTTCTGGGTAAAGATCTCCTTGAGGTAGAGGGGGATGCTCTGATGGTAGGCATTGCCCTCATAGCAGAGGAGGCCCACAACACTAAGGTTTCTGGGGACCTTTCCCTGAGAAGCCTTACCAGTGCTCCTGAATGGTTGCCCGACCGTTGCACTCTGGAGGCAGTCAGAGGGCATTTCTCTATGCACCCAGTAGCCTGGACATCCATCACCAATGATGTATAAGTACAGACAATAGTAAATAGAAGTTATCTTATCCCTTGTACTTCCTATCCCCCAACAGTAAAGAAACTTCTCAGTGTTCCACCCATTCTAAGAAAAGCAGAAGCACTAGAAATAGAAAAGCTGCTAAAAAAGCGAGTCATCCAAGAGATACTTGCAGACCAGCAAGAGTTTGGAACTTACTCGAGGTTCGTTTTGGTGCCAAAAAAAAAAAAAGAGAAAATGGGAACCTCAGGCCAATTTTGGACCTATGCCAATTGAACCAATATGTCAAGCACTCCAAGTTCCAGCTAGTCATGACGCAGTTTATCCTCCCACTTCTGAGGAAGAACAATTAGATGTGCTCAACAGATCTTCAGGATGCATAGTACCACATCAAAATGGGCAGGTGGGCCAGAAGATTCCTTTTCTTCTGGCTGAGAACCATTCATTTTCATTTCAGAGCCCTGGCTTTGGCCTCACCACATCCCTCTGGGTGTTCACCAAATGGGTGGTAGTGGTCACAGTTTACCTTAGATTGCAGGTGTTCCATGTATTCCATTAACTGGAATCCTCACTGCTCCTACCAGGTGTCTTCTAGTCTGGTCCAGAAACTATCTGCTTAAACTTTGCTCCATTCTAGACATTATGATAAATCATGACATGTCCAATTTCACACCAATTCAAGCACTGCAGTTCATAGGAGATTACCTGGATACAACAGTGCAGATAGCAAGACTGCTGCAGAACAAAATATTCACCTGAAAGAATCAGGCCTTACAGCTCCTCTCTCACAACTCACCACTTACCAGGATAGTCTTACAATTGCTGGGATCAAAGGCAGCTTCTTTCATCTTGGTTCCCATTGCAAGACATTATATATAAGGTTGTTGCAGTGGGCACTACAGGTTCAGTGTTTTTTCAGACATTAACCCAGGCCTTTTCCAATTTGTATATCAAAAATTAGCAGAGAACATATAATGTGTTGGATTTAGTCACAGGTGGTGGCTCAAGGATGCTCCTTTGTTTCTGTCCTGCCCAAGGCCATGGTGTCCATGGATGCTTTCCACCTGGGGTGGTAGGGCATTACATGGGAAAGATGGTCCAAGCTACATGGTTCCCAACAGATGAATCTTCACATCAAAATCTTGGAAATGAGGGCAGGTCTCAAAGTGTTGCAGGCCTTTCAGTATGTCCTCTCTCTAGGGCTGATCTCTGTCTAGACAGAAAATATGACAGTAGTCTCATACATCAACAAACTAGGAGGAACACTTTCATACTCATTATGTCAAGAAGCGATGAGAGTTTGGTAATGGGGGATGTCTTCCTATCGCTTTCTGATAGCAATGCACATATTGAGGAAGTCCATCTTTTTAGCAGACTGATTGAGCAGAACTCTGCTACTGCCTAATGAGTGGTATTTCAATCCAGCAGTGGCATCACAAATCTTTTGCCACTTGGTCAGCCTTGTTGTGATCTTTTCACTTCTCCCGGCAACTCAAAATGCAGCAAGTTTCTCTCCCTAATTTCCCTAGAGGGGGAGTCACAGAGAGATGCCTTAGTTCATGACTGGCCCTCCGGTCTCCTATATACTTACCTACCTACCTCTCTAATTCCAAAATTCCTACAGAAATAATCTCAGTGAAGCACTACAGTCATCTTCATTGCCCCTTTCTAGCCACAACAAATGTGAATCCCCTTCCTTTGGCCTCATCTGGTACACCCCCCATTGGTGTTTGACCTGAGTCCGGATCTTCTTTCTCACCCCTCCGATATGCCTCATTCAGACATTCAGGCACTTAAACTAACCACATAGTTTCCGTTTACAAGTTCCCATCCATATAAACAAAAAAGAAACCTAATAAAAGGGCAGAGAAAATACCCTGAAAGAAATGATAGAAGATATTATGAGGGAAGTGAAGGATGGAAGGATGGATAAGTTTAGTCCTATTCTAGGGGTGAAAAAGTGTGAACTTTTGAGGATCCCAGTTACTGTAGATAATGGTAAGGATGATATAGATAGGTACAAAGGGGGCTTTATTTTAGATTTTTAATAATGATTCAGGGATAATAAAGGAAATTATTCAAAGGAACTGGAATTTGTTCTCTAATTTTTCTGATCTCACCAAGATTTTTCAGCAACCAGTTATTTTTACATATAGAAAAGATAAGAACATCAAAAATATATTGGAAAAAAGTAGTAGATACAGGAAAGAAAATAGTAAAAGAAATGGGACCTTTAAATGTGGTAAATGTGTCCAGTGCTGTCATGTATATAATGGGGAAACCTATACCTGGTGGGCAGGGATAGATTATTGACAAGTACCCATTTTGTGAATTGTGATACTAAAGGAATTGTATACTTAGCTATATGTGTGAAATGCCTCTCCTTTTATGTTGGTAGAATGGAGAGGGCATTAAAAAGAAGGATATATGAACAGACATATGATATTCGTAGAGGTGATGTTAATAATGCACTATACAAGCACACTAGAACTTGTAAGGAAGCTGTGTTTAAGTTCTTTGTATTAGAATACATCCCCCTTGATTTAAGGGGAGGGGATTGGGAAAACACAATGGAGGTTCGGGAGATATATTGGCAGTTGGTTCTTGATGCCTGTAGGCCCCCAGGTCTGAATGAGAATATATCCTTAATGCCCATTTTAAAGCTTAGATCAGCAAAGCTATAATATATATTTAATGTTTTTAAAGGGTCTAAAGTATGATGAAATAATGGAAACATATTATGTATTGTGTCGAGAAATTTATGGTCTTTTTTTAAATAGTGTTCATTTCATGTTTTTTATAATATATATAATGAAAGCTTTTTATTAATATGTATTTTTTTATTGAAATGGGTTTGCACATGAATTTCTATTTATTTGTAACTTTCCTTGTTTTAAGATGTATTATTATTAAATTGCTTGATGTAGGTCTCTTCTTTCTTCTGTCTTTTTTATAATTTAAAAAATTGATAATAATATTTTTAGCCAGCAGATGGCAGCATTAGTATTAAAATGTATTACAAAGGGTTTAAGTTAAATGGTCGATATTTATATTTATTTATACTTTTTTTCAAATTTATTTGTAGTTAAGTGAAATTCGTGTAATAATACAGTGTAGGGATGGTTTTATAGATTTATTTTATATTTAATTATTAGGCTTATTTTGTCTTTTAAATATGTCAGCATGTCTTTATGAATATTCATGAGTCACAGTAAATCATAGATTCGATTGGTTCAATTTATTTTAAATGAGGTATATAAAGACTTAATTGATTGTATTAATTGATTTGCATCTGAGGAAGTCCCATTTGGAATGAAAAACGTGGTGAATCAGTTAAGCGTTTTGTGCTTTGTGATTTGTGTGGTTTTGTGGTACATTAAAAGTATTTTTGTTTTTACCACTCACTTTATTTGGCTTCCAAGGTGCTTATTTTTTGGTATTTTGTTGGACCCTTGCTCCCTTAAGCACTTCTTCCCATTTTTTGTGGTAACCACATAGTTTCTCCACTTCCCATGAAGGTTAGTCAGTCCAGGCTTTCCTTCAAAGTAGTTTGCATCCTTTCCTCATCTCAAAAGCCATCCACCAGGAAATGCACAAAAGTAAATAGAAAAAGTTCTCTATCTGGGTTTCTGAGAGAAAATGAGTTCCTTCTTCAGAACCCATTTCTGTGGTGTTGGAATTTTTGTTTTCCATTTTCCACAATGGGGCCATTTATTTGGCTACTGAAGTTCAGTTAGCAGCAATTTCTAATTTTCATGTGGGTGAATTTCATGCCTCTTTAGCTTCTGTCAAGCCGCGCAAAACATTCTTAAAGGTTATCTTCCTCCTTAGGCCTCCTGTTAAGGATCCCACTCCCCATTGGGACCTCACTGTTTTGACACAGGCTTAGACATATCCCCCCTTCAAACCTGCTGCCAAAGCTGATTTAAAATTTTTGCCTTGGGACACTGTGTTCTTGGTAGCCATTACTTCTGTCAGATGAGTGTCCGAAATTCAAGCTTTGTCTTGTCAGCCACCATATATAATTTTTCACAAAGATAGAGTTTCTTTACAAGCCAACCATTCCTTCTTAACCAAAGTAGCTGTAGAAATGTCCCTCAATCAATGCATACACCTTCCAGCATTCTTCCCAAATTATTCTAATAAAGGTGAATACATGCTGTATTTGCTAGATGTACTGAGGCAGCTATGTTTCTACCTTCATCAAACAAAATTCTTTACAAAATCAGACCAGCTGTTAGCTTCCTTCTCAGTAGAATGGGGCAAAGTGTTTCTAAGGTCAACTTAGCCAGATGGTTAACTACGTGCGTTTCACAAGTTTAAGGTCTGTCTCTACCAAGACCACCCAGAACATATTCGACAAGGTCAGTCTATGCCTCTTTTGCCTTCTTTCCTAGGGCCTCAATTGATCGCATTTGTGCTGCTGCTACATGGTCTAAGAGTCATAGCTTTATTTCTTGCTACAGATTGGATCACCTCTCTAGAGATAGGGCTGCCTTAGATTCCGCCAGCCTCCGGAACATTCTTCCACGATACCACCCAGGCGACACAAGTAAATGGGGACTCTGTCCCATTCATTGAGGAATGGATGGAAAATGCATCAGATATGAAAATGATGTACCACCATAATGACAGATCAGTGTTGTTTGTTTCTGTCCTTCCTTAACTCTCCTCCCTCCTTCCCCCTTCCATTTCATGGAAATGTTTTCCGTATTTTGGATATCTGAAATGAATGTATAACCAGGCTTATTTATTCAGGTTGTTCTTGCTTCTTCACCTCCAGAGCAGGATTTCTGTATACATTTATTGCTCTTCTCTGCCTCACCTATATCTATATCAATATGAATATCTATATCTATATCTATATCTATATCTATATCTATATCTATATCTAGTATATATGTGTATTTGTGTGTGCTCCCAGGGAACCAAAGGCAAAGTCAGTCTAAGGTAATGTTGGGGACAGGAGAGGATTATGGGTAAGGGGAGGAACCTGAGCTATGAATCCTAAAGTCTTGTGAAAGGGGATGAAATCAGATCTGTGGTTGGATCTGAGACTCATTCGTTGAGGATGGATGGAAACAGACAACACAGATCTATCATTATGGCGAGTGTATAACTTTTGTTTCTTAACAAAAGACTACACAATTCCACAGATATCCTTGTTAATTATCTTACAAGACCAAACCCAACTACAGTTATAACTCTACTACTGACCTAGTTCTAATTAATATCCCATTCCTGTGCCAAATAAATTTCCATGCTTTCCAGCTGCATGTGTGACCACAGATCAGTCACATCATTATGAGCCTGCAAGACCATCAAAGCCACTACAAAACTCATAAAAAGTGGAATAATCCCAGACTCTATGGAATCTAAGCTTCAGGAAACTGTGTGGTTTCATCTGTTCTCAGCCACTCATCTGTTGCAGGCCTTATTCCACTTTATTTACCAACTTACCTTAATAAAGGACCTTCTCTTCCTTCAGACTGAAAGATGGCTTAGAGATCAATATTGCCCTTTACTTACTACTCAAATTAAGGCATTAACAAGACCTAGCAAGGAAGCAGAGGGAAAAGTACCCAAGCAACATATATTTACATCAAACCTCTGGCAGTTAGTGCAGAGGATTCAAGTTCTGAGCTGTTCATGAGCTGCTTCCTGTAATCAAGGGTACAGGGTTTGATACATTCCACTTCCATTTGCCTACTGTATGACTCTGTTCAAGTCACTTAAAGAGACACTGCTGGCAGTTCACCGGCAGAAAAAGAGACATGTATCCAGTGAGCTTACTTGGTTAATAAATCAGTAAATAAATGCAAACTATCATGAGCTCAAGAAAATATGCAGATTAGCTACAAACTCAGTAAAAAGCATTTGGCTTAGAAATAAGCAACCTAACTTAGCATCCTCTCTCAAACAATCCCACTACAAAATTAAGTAATTGACCAGTCACATCAGTGAAAACATGGTGCTCTAGCTACAGTTTCCAACACACTTATCTCCAAAAGCTATCCTGTCACAAGTATTACCTCAATTCTTAATCAGTCACCAAAAACCCATAAACACACTTCCTGTGACTTTAACCATTCACCCACTAAACATAATCCATTGGTCCAGAGCTCTTTACTTAAACTTCAACAAATACATTTCTTCCAACACTGCAGAGAATTTTATTGAAAAACCTGATAACAAATCAGGAACAAAATTTGATAAATATAGCAAGCAATATTATGCATATCTGCCTCTTTCATTGTGACATTCAGTACCACAGCAGCTCTGTATACCAACCATTGCTATCTACAGTAATGTGCATGACGGTTTTCTCACAGCAGGATTATTTGTTGATGACATGAACCAGTGAACCATTCATTCCTCATGAGCAAACTACAAAACTTAAATATCAGTTCAAAGTCTATCTCCTCATTAAAAAGCTAATCTACAGATAAAACCTATCATGTGGGTATTGAATCAAGTTTGTCAAATACTGGAACTTTGTGTAATTTGGGTTAACACAGGGATCAGTACTGGAACTTTGTTATTCTTACTTTTTGTTAACATCCTTAACTTTAATCTATCCCGCCTAAATTTAGTTTTGCATGCCTAATAATATCTTCCTGCTGAACACAGACTGCTCTGTCTCCACATTATAATCCAAATATGATCAGACTTTACCAGATTATGGCTTTGGATACATTAAAACTAACAACTAGAATAGAAACTGTAATCTTGGGTTTAGACAGTGTAAAAAATTGACTGATGCAAACCAAATAATACTCAGGAATCCACTAGACAATGTTATTCCTAACACTACACAGCAGAGTTACTTGGGCTTAATACTGGACCCTAGTTTATCCTTCAAAATTCACACTGAAATGACTGTGCAAAGAATCTTTTGTGAAGGATGACTCACCTATTCCCCCGCCTTACTTGATTAGCTCTAGCCAAAAACGTCTTACTAGCTAAACTGGAACATAGCCTACGCATTATCACATTAGAGTCCTCATACAACACATGCATCCTAAAGTCCACAGTTAATAAAACCTCTCACTTCAATCACCTTCTTTTTCAACCCCCTTAAAATGAAGAGTTAAAAAAGGTTAGTTGGATGCCAGTAACCTGCAGAACCTCTCACATCTTAAGTACCTTTTTTTCAAATTACTTAAAGTATGCTTCTGTTCTCCTTTTTGCTCAGGACAATTAATGAAGCCATTAAGCTACTCCCTGAGAAATTTTGGCAGGGTTGCTCTAACACATTACAGGACAACTTTTGCAATGTGGAAAAAAACATGTTCTAAGATATGACCTGTTACATGAAATCACTTACCAAAGGACACAACCAGGAAACATTAATAACATTAAAAAATAAATGAAAAATGCATCTTTTTCAAAAAATATATTATAAAAGTTGCAATGTTAATAAAATAACTGCACAACAGTTGCCATCAAGTTCATCTTAAAAGACATTTCTCTGACTGAGGTGCCTAATCTACAGTTTCTATCTAAATTCACAGTATTTGTCATAATCAATATTTTCTTGTAACATTTCCATAATCTGTTCAATTTAACCTGTCAGGTTTTCCATTTGTGTAATTTGCATATAGTGCTAATAGTTAACCCTGTTTATATTGTATTATATTGCATACCAGATCAGTCTTTTCTGTAATGTACACTATAAAGTTCTTTTCTGTAATATTTTCTTTCAGCTGCATGTTTGTATCACATTCTGCATTCTGAAGTGTGCTTAATGCTATTGTCTTTTTGATCATATGAGGTTAGATCATGAATGAGTAAGGTCAAGTTGAACAGTCCACTTACCTGGTTAAGAAATACTACATAAATAAATAATAAAAATGTTTGATATTCTTAAATGGCAGCAACATAAGCAGGCTGTTAATCATACAAGAGTGATAATTTAACTATGGACAGAGCAACAGATGACACACATATGCACAATAAAACAAACAGTGCTCAGAGTGTTATAAGCAAAATGAAGGACCATACTGCAAACAGTATGTAAGAAAATTACAACAAAATTAAACTTCTTAAGGAATCATACTGTAGAAACAGCATTATTTATGTTGTAAATTATCACTCCTTTCTGTGCATGGAATTGACATGTCACAGTACATACAGACAAGTTAAAACAGCTAAGTATGCATATCAGATATTCATACTTTTTTTTTCATTTTCTCAATCAAGCCAATTGGGGGGCTCTTTTTCCTCCTCTTTTATCTATCCCTTGTGCTCATAAAGGTTTGTTAGAAAATTCTTTTTTTTTTCAATAATAAATCTTTATTATTTTTACTTCTTCATACATGCTTTTAACAGAGAAAATACAGAAATAATTCTACACAATTTCTATCAACATTAACACAAAATATATACAATATTTACATGAATGCTTTCACCATTTGAATAACATATCTATAAAGTTTTCTGTACAAATATAATCTCTTGAAATAGTAAGGTTCTTCCAAAGGTTATACATTTCGATGGATTAAGCTAATATAATGTTGAAATGTGTTCCCAAATCTTTAGATTATTTGGATGTTTACTTTGGCTATTGATAACATATTTGTGGGCTAATATATGTTTTATCGCTAAGATCTTAAACTTTTCCCAAGATGTTTAAGTTGTAATTCGCTGCTCAAAGACACAGTATGAGAAAACACAAGCTGCTGCTTCATGTTATTCCCATCTATGGCAATAGTGGTTCATGCAAATACCAAGACCTCAAAAGACTGCGTCACCACACAAAACTGCCTTAAAACTTCAGGTGGGGTTCTAAGATTAAACTGCATAATTTGGTGTTAAAGCATGGCGCCTCACTGATGCATGCAGTTTAAACTTAGAAACTTGTGTTTTCTCATACTGTGTCTTTGAGCAGCGAATTACGTGGTTTGCAGTTTAAACTTTATTTTGCCAGTGCTGCTTGTTACTGTTTTTTTCTTTATAGCATTTGCATTCTATATGTGAATTATTCTGAACAACTCTACTAAAAAAATTCTGTCTTTGGTAGTTTTGATATTCAGACTGATTTTATTACTATGTTTGAATTTTCTGTATTTATCCACCATGTCATGAATTTTGTTTTAATTTTCTTCCCTAAATATATTAAGATCAAAGAATCCAGAAAAGTGTGCTGTGCACTGAAAAGTAATGTCAAAGCAGTTGATCAACCATATTTTTACTATAACCCTATAAACTATATATTTGTTTCTTTTTTCATTCTTATGTAGGACACTGACAAGTGTCAGGAGGGATATAATGGAGGGGCAAATGGCCCACTGAATAAGCAGACTTACAGTATAGCGACTGTGGAATCAGAAGTTGATAACCAAGCCAGCAGAAATGCTGGCTATCAGCTGGGATGCGCATTAACATTCAGCTCAAACTTCCTACTAATACAAGAAATTATGATGAAAATTGGAATATTTTCTTGGATGATGATGACCTAATTGTGAGGGTAGGGCCTTCCCCTAAATTCATATTAAAAAGAGGTAGCACAATTAGGACACTGTTGGAAGGTAAAAAATTAATAGGTAGTAAAGGAATGAAACAGTGTGAAATGTGTCCATATTGTAAATATATCCAGGAGGGCACTAGTATAAGGTTAAATGGAATAAAGTTTTTTTGTAGAACAAAATTCAACTGTAATTCAAGGATGATTGTGTATGCAGCAGTATGCCAAATGTGTGATGCATACTATATTGGTAAAACAGATCGACACCTCAGGGATAGAATTTATGAACACACATATAGCATGAGGAAACATAAAACAGATAGTGCATTAGCAAAACACACAGGTGTTTATTTGCAACATTGGTTTAAATTCTCCGTTATAGGACAAATAGAGGATTATCCGAGAGGAGGGCCATTATCATTACAGTTGGAAAGGTTAGAATTAATTTGGCAAGTATGACTGTATGCATATAACCCGCCAGGTCTCAATGATATATGTTCTATTATGTCATTATTAAAATTGAGAAATTTATTGCATTGAAGGTCATACGTAAGAATTGTGATTATGAAATTTTATTAATGAAAACGTATTTGGTCTCATGTATTTAAAAAGTTTATGAATTTTAAGTGTTAAGGGCAGTGGTAGGGTATAAACAACAGAATATGAATTATTTAAAAATTTTATACGAATTAAATTTTTAATGTTGTTGTTATCTTTCGGCTTTTCCCGGTTAGGGATCGCCACAGCGGAACTCCGGGCCGCTAATGATTGGCAGCAGATTTTCACGAATGCCGAGGTGCCAGCTCGACGTCCAACCTTCAACGAAGGCATGCCCATTTATGCATGTCTTTCAAACGCCCACCAAACCACTGGAAAGACATGCAATAATTTTTATAAATTTTGCATAATATAATAATTAATAATTATATTATATAGTATTTAATATGAAGAATGTGATTTTATATTATGTGATGCATATGTTATGTATCCATGATAGCTAATTGCATATTAATGATTTTTTATTTTTTTTTATTTGAATTGGAGGGTTTGAATGGTCATGTGATGTGGACTTTGTTATATAAATGATGTTTTCATGTGTTTTATCTGATGAAGTTCATTATGTTATAAATGAAAGGTGCCTTATTAAATTTAAGCTTTTTTTCTATTGAGATGATTATTCATAGTTTTTCTGGTTCTGGACTGCCATGACATACTTTTAATATAAACATAAATTATACTAGACGTTCTTAAGGAATCCTATCTGGGATTCAGAAAAATTCACTAAACTGTTTAGGCAATTGTACACAATGTGCTGTCATGTGCAGGGTATGTGCGATTCACAGACTGACAATGAGTGAGGGAGGTCAAGCAACGTAGCTGCATGCAGTATGTGCTAATAGCAGTAAAATGACCTAGTACTGAGCAACATTATTAAAATTAATGCTTCCGTGTCGGCAAATGAGAGAAACAAGATGGCAGAGTGATTCAGAGAGGTATAAAGTCTACAACATGTAGTGGTTCTGCCAGTGATTTTGACTGCAGTGAAATCCTCGTGTTAATACAGGGGAGTAGCAAAACTATGTTAGGAGTTGCTTAGTTAATGTGTATTGCCAGGTCAAGATAACAGTGCATATCTTGAGCTTCTAAGGCATTTGATGCAATACCCCATTCAGGCATTATTGACAAGCTCACTGAACTAGGTGTAACTGCTTACATAAATCCCTGTATTGCCAGCTGGCTTTCAGACAAGAATCAAGAAGTTAGGATAGGTGAGATCATCTCTACCAAGAGACCGGTCACTAGTGGAGTACCACAGGGCTCTGTGCTGGGCCTTTTCCTGTTTGGCTTCTACTTCTTGGAAGTCAAGTCTAACATTCAAGGCCTCTAGCTTGCCAAGTTCACAGATGACTGTAAATTGGGGGCTTTACAGATTCCCCACAAGACACTAACATCTTGCAAGTGGGTTTAATATAGACAAGTGACTAGTGCCAAACCATAGCCTAAAACTCAATGCCAAAAAATGAATTATATTGCCCTTTGAGAAACTGTCAACTCAAGTTAATTACTCCATTGATAAAATGACCCTAAGAGACAACCCAGTATTAAGGGAGCTAGGAACATATGTAGACAGCAATCTCACCTTTGACCAACATGTAGTTAAGATAATAAGAAAATAATTCTTTGTTGTCCAACTTATAGGTAAGGGTATGGCATCCAAGTCCATGAAAGCTGTAGTACCCCTCTATCCGACCCTTATCATAGCTATCATTGAATACAATGCCCACTTTGGCATGTATCTAACTAGACACTTACTACAGTTGGAACACCCACAAAGGTTTCTCACCACATGAATTCAGGGCATGAATAACCTGTCCTACACTGATCATCTAAAGGGTCTGCTCTGTATTCTGTCTCTTACAGTCTGCTGGCAGGGGATCTTTGCTGGACTTACTTGGCTTCCTCAGACCCAGGCCTGATGGATTTGTTGCACATATGCAAAACAAACAGCACCAGATATACCAGATTGCAGGAACTGAACTTCACTTGTCACATAAACAGAAAATGCTGGAGAGACAGATATGTGTCCCAAAGGACCCCTGCACTATTGAATAGGCTCCCTATCCATGTAAAACAACACATCCTCAACCCTTTTCAAATAAAACCTTGACAGTTGGATGTGAAATCATAAATTTACCTCCCCCCTCCCCCAGTCTGGCCTCCATGTCCCTTATGGGCAAAGGCTGTCAATAAGAGAAGTATAGTCCTAGTGGGTCATATTACGTTATTGAAAGATAACGTAATCGAACGCTCAGTACTTTGAAACAGCACATTTCGAAGATCGTGTTGTGGGATCACAGTACAGTGAAGATTTGGATATCTGCCTTTCCTCACTGTAGTACGATCTTGGAGTTGGAATATATATTTAGCGGGGGTTGTGGGGGGCACAGCCCCCACAATAAAAGTTTCAATATGCGGCCGTTTCAAAGTTCTGAGCATTCAATTACGTTATCTTTCGATAAAGTAATATGAACCCATCCTAGCTAACACACCTCCTACAAATCCTTAGTTACCTCCCTACTAACATGCCCCCTGCCATATAGATACCCATGGTACTCAGGACTCAAATGGTTTGGAGTAAGCAGCTAGGCTTGTAAGGAACCTAGTGTTCTTTAGCCTAGTAACAACCTATGACCCTATGAACCTATATGCAGCAGGTGATTATAGCCACTAGTAGTTACAGTGGTATGCATTGTTTATCTTCTGACTGTAATTAACATTCCATGGGCTTCATAACACTGACATTGTAGACTTGTACCATTTGGATGGAGACAGCATTGAGGCGTGGTAGGCAGGTGATGGCATCTTCTGCAATCTTGTAAGAATAATAAATTGCCTATTCCAGTGGATACCAAGGTATGTGTTGCTTTAGAAAGGGCCACTTTCATTGTGTGCTTGTTTGTGTGTGTGTGTGTGTGTGTGTGTGTGTGTGTGTGTGTGTGTGTGTGTGTGTGTGTGTGTGTGTGTGTGTGCGTGTGTGTGTGTGCGCGTGTGTGTGTGCGTGTGTGTGTGTGTGTGTGTGTGTGTGTGTGTGTGTGTGTGCATCTGGGTGCATCTGGGTGTGTGTGTGAGTGTGTGTGTGTGTGTGTGTGTGTGTGTGTGTGTATGTGTGTGTGTGCGCATGTGTGTGCATGCGAGTGTCTGTGTGCATGTGACCATACAGGAGGACCTGCTTAACAATGTACGTGGTCTTACACCTGATGTATTTTTTACCCTTGTATGCTGGATGGTTCTATAATGGGTTGAGTGTTGTAGAAACAAGCAAAAAAAGACAGCTGCAGTTATATACATTAACATACACATCATGCTAGGCCATTATGCCTACTGTCAGGCATAATAGGATAATCCTCTAGTTGTTGCCCATGACTGAAACTATAAGCAGGTCAGGAACACAGGCACTGATGTGATTTGTGAGGCAGAAAATGTTGCTGTCCACCTTGCATGGGAGGTTCAGGCAATGGAAAGTAGGCTGCCAGTCAAACCACCATTGAAAGAGAAGGAGACGTTTCTTTCTACTCTACATAGGAGGATTGTACTCATTGTTTCCCACAGTGGAGTACTAGATCTTGTTGCTCAGCTACAGTGTGTCTCTAGAATGTTTATCAAGGATGCTCCAAGTGTGTTTTGCTATTGTTATGCTAGGATGCAATTATTTTGCCTAATCTTGTTAGTGTTGTTCATAACAATAAATTTGTATGTTTCCTAAAATTTATTTACATCTTAGCTGCAAGCTTCAAGGACACATACACAGGGTAAGATTATATTTTCCATTACTAGCACTATTCAATATGCCTGTTAATTTTGCACATATAGTAGAGGTGATGGGTAATACATATACTAGGTGTTGTTGCACATATAGTAGAGGTGATGGGTAATACATATACTAGGTGTTGTGTTTTGGTGTCTTCACAAATGATATAATATCCAGCTCTGCCACCAAGGATATTCTATTGCCTGATGTTCAAGGCGAGTCTGACTCTGACTATGATGGAGATGAACAGCTGGCACAGTCAGGAAGTATGGTGTCAGTACTGAATACTCCCTGTTTGACACAGAGAGTGTGTAAACCAGATTTCCTATCCAGTCCAAGGACATTGCCTTTGTGCCACTGCACACAACCCAAAGTACACAGACCCAAAACCAAGGACAGGCTCCTGCTGACACACACAGTCTGGAATGTGTCTCCCCCTGTGGTTTAGCCATCAATGTTAGCCACAAGCTCCATATGGCATGAGGATGACCACGTGGTGTGCATCTTGGTGTCTGTGGATGCCATGGGTACTACCCTCTTCAGAAATTGCTGCATTGATGTCAGCAACCCAGTGATTGGGCAGAGCCATCATGAAGGCACAGCTTAGCAACATTTCAGTCTTTGTGGAGATGGTACATGTCTTGCAGGGTGTGTGTGATGACTAAAGGGAGTGCATGTCCCATATATGCAACATTCTTGACCATGTTCCATCTCCTTTTTGTACAAAGCAAAGCCTCCCTTACTCCTGGGATGTGTGCCAGGGATGTGGCTAGTAGCCTCTGGCTTCAGGAAAGGTGGCCATCATGGACACGGGAGCTTGAGTCATGATCACATAGCACCACCACTTCCACAGAAGCACTTACTGTGGAAGTACATATGCATGGGTGAGGGAATTCCCAAAGACATTGTGCTCACGCCAATACTATGTCTGGTAGAGCACATCTCTCACAGTTACAAGCCATGTCTT
The DNA here is from genome assembly GCF_019279795.1 of Protopterus annectens. Lineage (NCBI taxonomy): Eukaryota > Metazoa > Chordata > Ceratodontiformes > Protopteridae > Protopterus > Protopterus annectens. The sequence goes on along the minus strand of NC_056734.1, from coordinate 556,650,885 downwards.
CCTCTAGCCAAGACTGCTTGTGAGACTCCTGAGAAAGGCAGTTCCTGCAGTTAGGGGCATGCATGGGATGCCTGCATATCTTCCATGGGTGTCACAGATCTGTCCATTAAATGAAACCATGGTACTGCATCATCTGTACACATGCACACACACAAACACACACACACACACACACACACACACACACACACACACACACACACACACACACACACACACACACACACACACACACACATTCTCTCTTTCTCACAACAGACCCCATCCCTGATACGCTGGCAAGCTGCTGTTATACATACTTCTGTATGTCTAAGCATATCCTCACACATGTGGGCCTGGTGCCTTCAAATGCTGCCTTATAGTATTCCGATGGAGTGTGCCTCCCTTTATTTTTATCATTAGTTGTACAACACCTTCTTGATTTCCCCTGATTAGTTTATCCATGTTACAAAATGGTATCACCATCTGAAGTATTTTTCCCTATAGTTTTTTCACAAGGAAGACCTGACTTATGCACTGCAGCAAAAGCAATGAAAGAAACTAGATCCTACCTAAAACAGGTATTACTGATGATTTCCTCCTTCTCAGTCAGTGTCACACAGGTGTAGGTGTGCTGTCAGTGCTTTAAATCCCCTTCTGTAGCATGATGAGCCTCTAAGCAGCTGTCTGCACTTATATCATACAGATTTGTGCCTCTGAGTGTGACAATTATGCATATGAGGACTTGGTCATGAATATTTTTAAATTGCTCATTTTGTGTGTTGAGGCTGAAGGCAGTCTCATGTCTGGTCTTACATAGTGTAGTGCAACTGCAATGCACATTGAACATGCATGGGCAGGTTAATGTCAAAAACAAGGTCGTTGCAGTTCATGTTTTATGTCTGCAGACTCTGGAGGCACTAATGAGTAATGCCATTCAGATAGTTGCATGGTGCACAGCACAATAGTTTGTACATATCTCACATGATTCATTGATATTTATTACATAGGCACAATAGCACAGACCATGTCATACCCTGCCACAGTCTGCATTACTAAGTCGCTCTATGTTGTGCTGAAATTCTCAGAAAGTGAAACAGGTGTGACTGTGAGTTGCCAGCCATGATATTTCTGTGTATTGGCATGGCCTTCATTTGCACTGTTCCTGACAGGATGTCCTGATGGTGCTTGCTACACAGACGCTACTAGGAGTGCCTGATTGGGCATTAATATGAGGGTTCCCAGTATAAGAATGATACCTGGCACTGTCTCACCAAGTCTATTACTGATGACATGTTCAGACCTCACTCTGTTGAGCAGTGCAGGAACCACTATAATGACCTGTGGAGATATCATCCAGACCTTCTTAACTGATGGAAAAAGGAGATCAGAGAGAGGGCACCTGAGATGTATTCGAAGTATTGTGCCTTTTAATTCTATATGTTTTTTCTATATCCTACTAGTACAGAATGTAAATGAATCATTTCTCTTCTTAATAAGCTCTTGTACCAGAGGAGAATGGCCGGCCTTTCCATGTATAGGGTTGAGCACATCTGTCAGTTATGATATACTTGAAAGTGTATTTATTCCTTCCTTAGTATTCTTGAAATGTGTTAATGTCTCATAGCAGTGATTACATATTAGACAGGTTACCTACAGGAAATGTTTTACGCTTTACCTTTATTAATGGCCTGAAATGTCTTTTAGGCAGGCACTTTATGCAGTCAGGTAATGTGTGTGCTCTCACTAGCTGGATTTATGGCATTGCTAATTTGTCAGGGGTATATTATATGATGCACAGTAAAAAAAACAATGGGACATATTCCAAAATAATTACATGATTTTGGCACATCCTAGGTATTGTACAAGGAGTACACCAAGGCAGTCTTAGACAGTTCAGTTGGTATACCTTTAATTATTTCATCTGCTCAGTATAGGTAGCACACATATGCATATATCACCAGGTTGGCATTAGTCAGCTGTGTGTTTCACATGTTTTTTAAGCTATTTATTATGTACTTGCTGTGCTATGATTGTAAGGTTTATACGCTAAGTATCTCAGTTATTGCAGAGGACTGAAGCTCTGAACTGTTATTGAGCTGCTAACTTATTCCTAGGGTGCAGGGTTTGATTCCTTCCATCTTAATTTGCTACTGCATGACCCTGAACAAGTCATTTAACCAGACAGTGCTCCCCAGATGTCCCTGAAAAGAGATGTTTGCCCAGTGGGCTTACATGGCCAATATATAGGTAAAATAAAAAGAAAACATCAGTAATCATATTGCATTTCAATGTGATGTCACCGATTTTCTTCCTCCATGTTTGTCACGGTCCTTTCTTTTATTTTCATCTGTGTTATTACTGTCCTTTTTTTATTTTGCATTTCTGTACTGCAGCACCATGCCATTGCCAGTGGCTCTGCCATGCACTACCAGCTCCCAAAAAAACACCACCAGAAACACTTGGTGGTGTGCCAGATGGGACAACCTCCCCATTACCTTCCCGGGGGGGACTGTTAAGGCCTCCTCCCCTGACCCTCGTGGAGCTTCATTGGCCAGAAGCATTGTTGCTCCTGCTGGTTGCTCTGACAGGGATGATAGATATGTTATCCACAGGCATCTGGGAGAAGTGCTGAGGGAACTGGTGAACTGGTGCATTGATGTCTGCATGAACCACTTGGAATGACTGATTTGTTTGTGAAATGCAGTCACTTCCCTGCTCAGTGCTGGCAGCTTCATCTGTGCCAGGGCCCAGTGGTGAGGGAACCCAAGGTGGTGTGTGACCTCCCAATGATTATGGCATGAGCAAGATGATATTCTACCTATCCCCGTCCTGATGTTCTCCTCCCTATGTCCTTGCCCACCGATGTGTTGTCCAATCTCCCATCACCATTGTCTTCCCTGTGTTTGTTGTCTAAAACTCCACTGTCATCTCTTTTCTACAATGTATCAGCACCTCCCCTGTATGTATTTTGTGTTTGTACATTTGGTCCTGAAATCTACTCTCATCCTCTTACCATACCTCCACCTTCCCTTACATCCTTCCCCATATTACCTTCTTTAAAAACAGAAAATGGACACCTGTCCCATAAACAAAAATTACCCTTCCTTTTCTTTCTTCATCCTGTTCATTCCTTTCCTTCTTACATTACTTGCTTTACTCAGTTGCTTCATCTTTTCCTACTGTCCTATACTCTTATATCCACCCCTTATTCTGGTCAAATAATAGATTAAAAAGTGAGCAGTGTGTACTTTAAGGCTGATAGCTACTTTTCTTGTGTGCACGCACTATGTTTGAGTTTTGCTCATCACATTGCACAGTCGCTACTGCAGCTGTCTTTCCCTCTGTTGTGGTCACATGTAGGATTGTTAATTAGCTGTTGTTTGAACTTTAAGTTTTCTCATTATTATTAGTTGTCAATGGGCTTTGAGTGACTTCACACCCAAAAGGTAAGCTGCAGCTGGCTCATCACCATTGCAGTGAGCATGTTTCTGATTCCTAGGATTTGTTTTTTTAATTAGCACACAATGTAGTGTTAATTGAATGACAATCACAGATGTGTTTGTGTAAACATTATAGTGATATTTTCTGTGCTGTTAGATCTCTAATGTAAAATAATACAATAGATTTGATTTATTTGACATTAAGAAGCATTTAAAAGTATAATGGCAAGAATACTTTTGGCTTTACTTTTGTAACAGAAAGCTAACTTATTTCCTTTCCTGACCCTGTTCTCCATGACAGTGTTATAGTCTTCACACATGCTGGGATTTAAAATCTTTTTTCACCTGATCTTGTGTCATCTGATCACTTTCTTAGCTAGCTGTATTATTTTAATTAGAGTTTTTCATTAGGTTTCTGTCTCTCACAAACATTCCATTTGCACCTCATACTTGGATGGTATATGACCCAGATATGTTGCTTAATTTGGAGAAACCCATGTTCTCCCTGCAAAAATGACTATCAGACTTTATTACCCTATACCCCATTCTATTGTTGAATGGAGGTCTTAACTACCCTTACAGAAGTTTTAAAATTGCCATATATAACACTTCAAGGCTAGTAGCTAGTGTTGTGGTGTGGAGGAATAAAGCCATGATTAAGGGTCAGATGACCTGGGTTAGATTAGTGGTTCACGTGTCTGAGGCACTGGGGGGTGGGGGGATGACAGGCATGCCTATCCTAGAAGGGAGGTAGTTGGGGTACATGCTCAAGGCACAAGTCATGGTTCAGTTTCCTTGTGGAGAACAGGGAAACTGCTGTGAATTGTTGCCTATGGTGGACAAGATTTTGAGCTGGGAACAGCCCCTTTTAGAAGTGAGGAGTGGTCTAGAGTTGATGTCCATTGCATGTTTCACCCTTATGGTGCTACTGGCACTTGCAGCAGCAGCAGCATGGAAATAAATAGGAAACAATACTCCCACAACAGCAGCAGTATGGTGCTATCACAGGATGCATCAATCTCCTCGCAGGTCCCAACACTAATTTAACAAGATCAGGGGAGTCAGGAGGGGTAGGTAGACCTGATGATTAAGGAGAGGCACTGGGGTCAGCTGTGTGTGTGTGTGTGTGTGTGTGTGTGTGTGTGTGTGTGTGTGTGTGTGTGTGTGTGTGTGTGGGGGGGGACAAAATAAAAATGTTTCAAGACTAGTTGATAAAGTTACATTTGCTACAACTTTTTACCACAGCAAATGTGGCACTAATTTACAGAGTATATATGATGACTGAAGCTTAAAATCCCAAATCAGACAGCATTAAGGTCACATGTTGAATGAAGCAAGAATGCACCTATCTCTAATGTATGGCTGCTAAAATTGTTTTCTTTGTTTTGTAAGCCTTTATTGTGAGCCTTTCTTGCATTGTTATTTACTTCTAATTCTTATACCTTAGTAACTAAAATGCCATCTTGAAAAGGTTCATGTTGGATTTCTGAGGCTGGAAGATGTTTCATAATTTAGGTAAGTTTTATTAATGTGTGGCTGATTAATGGTATATTACTTCATTCAATAAATATGCTGAAAGTGATGAAGAAGCATTTGTAAGAACTGTATTGTAGGGAGGAAGTGTGTGTGTGTGTGTGTGTGTGTGTGTGTGTGTGTGTGTGTGTGTGTGTGTGTGTGTGTGTGTGTGTGTGCAGTTTGTTCTTATATTTCAATGTCCAATTATCCTGCTGGCAGGCTACCCGCAGTCGGCCTGAATTCTAAAGTCCTGGTCCGGCGTTGGTTGCTGACACCTCTTCCCGGACGTCAGTGTGTCAGGGGTATAAAAGATGCAGCCGACGCTTTTCTTGCCCCAGATGTCAGGTGCTCCAAAAGGGTAGGCTGTAAAAATTATGAACGTAAAAAAGCATGCACATAACATTCATCTACAAGTAAATACACCACATAGGTTGTATAGAATAGAGAGGTACAGATAAGTCCCAGCAAAGAAAAGGGGTAAGGTGGGAGGGTAACCTGGACTGCAACAGTGAATACACTCGAACATCTACATTTATGGTAGGTACACAACTGTACTATGTTCATCGTGTTTCACTGCTGCAGTCATTACACTTGGGTTGAATCCCAAAGCTGAGGTTGGGTGGCTGGGCCTAAATAGAGTTTGGAGTGGCTATGAGGCCCTGCAGAACTGCAGTGGCAAAGCCTGCTCTGGATTTAGAGTAGAGTAGAGAGGTAAATGGTAGTGCTTTGTAAAAGTGTGCACTGAAGTCCATGTTGCAGCCTCCAAAATATCCTTGGTTGGTACTCCTCTGAGGAAGGCTGCTGAAGTAGCTGCTGCTCTGGTAGAATGTGGCCTAATGCCCTTGGGCACAGATTTGCCATGCTGTGAATAGCAGAAACGAAAGCAGTTGCCTATCCATTTTGAAATAGTCTGCTTTGAAATGGCTTTTCCTTGGGAACCTGCAGCATATGCCACTAAGAGTTGCTCAGTCTTTCTGAAGGCTTTAGTCTTGTCCAAGTAAAAATGTAGCTGTCTGTGTATGTCCAAAGTATGCAGAAGTCTCTCCCTCTTATTCTGTGGGTTTGGATAAAAGGTGGGCAAATGTATGGTTTGGTTAAGAGCCACGCTGGACACTACCTTAGGCATAAATGTCAGGTTTGTCCTTAGAGAAACCCTGTCCTGATGGAAAATAATGAAAGATTCCACAGCCATTAGTGCCTGCAAGTCTGAGACTCTTCTTGCTGAAGTTATTGCTAGGAGAAGAGCGGTTTTCCATGACAAGTATTTTATCTCTGCTGTATTGGCTGGTTCAAAAGGAGGCAGTGTAAGTTTTTCCAAGACAAAGTTGAGGTCCCATGTAGGTACTGGAGCTGTTCTTGGAGGTGTTATGCTTTTGGCCCCTCTGAGAAACTGTCTTAGCAGTGGATGAGAAAAAATAGGGGGGTCCGTATTGTAATGAGCTGAAATTGCAGAGGCATGGATCTTAATTGATGAGAAGGATAGGCCTTTGTCCAGCATCTCAGTTAAGTATTACAAAATCTGAGGAATATTAGGTTCTAGTGAGTCATTTCCCTGCACTTGGTTCCAAGCACAGAATCTTTTCCATTTTTCTGCATAAGATTTTCTGGTGCTGGGCCTTCTGGCCTCCAAAATTACATCCATAACTGCTTTAGAGAGAGGTGTGTTTTGAATGATTACATTATCCGCCATGCAGCCAGATTTAGGGTTCTGAGTTGGCTGTGCAAGATCTGATTGTTCTGTTGGGTCAGCAAATGAGGTATTAGAGGTAACGTCTAGGCTGGGCCTTGAGACAAGCTCTTTAGGATTGGGTACCAGTGCTGACGTGGCCAGTCTGGGGCAATCAGTATCATTTTTGGCTTCTCTTGTCTGACCTTTAGGAGTACCTTGGAGAGGAGAGGCAGAGGAGGGAAGGCATATATTGTAAGGGCTTTCCAGCTGAATGAAAGGGCATCCACTTTCCATGCTTGCTTGTGATAAGTCTGAGAGCAGAATCTCTATTGCTGGCAGTTGTGAGGGGAGGCAAATAGATCTATGTCTGGGCATCCCCATTTCCCTCTTATCATGTTGAAGATTTGTGGATCCAGTTTCCACTCATGAGGATCCATGAGGTTTCTGCTTAGTTCATCTGCCAAAGTATTTGTCTTTCCTGGCAGGAATTGTGCTTGCAGATGTACTTGGTAAGTCAATGCTGTGTTCCACAAAGTCATGGCTTGCCTGCAGAGGGGGTAGGAATGTGTGCCTCCTTGCTTGTTTATGTAGCACATGACTGTAGTATTGTCCGTCTTTATCAGTAGTTGTCCTGGATGAAGTAGGTCCTTGAAGGCTGTCATGGCATTTTGTATAGCTAGCATCTCTTTTTGATTTATATGTAGATGCATTTGGTTTGTGGGCCATGTGCCCTGAATACATTTTCCTTCCATGTGTGCCCCCCAGGCATAATCTGATGCATCTATTGTTAGTGTCTGCCTGGCAGTGGGTAAGGTGAATGGCTGTCCCTTGTTGTGGTGACAGGCCTGTGCCCACCATAGAAATTCCTGTTTCAGGCAGGGAATAAGAGTAATTACTGTTTCCAGGCTGTGGCAATGTTGAGGCCAAACACTTTTTGGATACCATTGTAGTTTCCTCATATGCAGTCTTGCATATGGAATTAGTAGAATGCAGGATGCCATGTAGCCCAGAGCCTGCAGAATTTTTCTTGCAGATAACTGGGTCTTTTTTGCCATGTCTTTGAAGTAAGACGTCAGATGCCTGTGTTTGTCTGGCATGAGATAAGCCCTCTGGGCAGTTGTATTTAAGCTTGCACCCAGGAATATTATCTCTTGAGAGGGCACTAGTTTTGATTTCTTTTCATTTACTGTGTACCCTAGGCAAATTAGTAATCTTTTTACAAACACCAGATGCTGTAGTAGAGTATCTTTGTCCTTTGCTTGAATAAGGCAGTCGTCCAAGTAGGGGTATATTTGAATTCCTATTTGTCTGCAAAATGCAATTACTGGTGCCAGGCATTTTGTGAAGACCCTGGGTGCAGTAGATAAGCCAAAGGGCAGTCAGATAATTGGTAGTGCATTGAGCCAGCTATGAACCTGAGTTATCTTCTGCAAGATTGTCTGATTGGGACATGCAGGTATGCCTCTTTGAGGTCCAAAGTTACGAGCCAAGCCTTCTTGCCCAGCATGGGCAGAAGCTGCTGCAGAGTCAACATTTTGAATTTTGGAACATCCAGAAAAGTATTTAGAATAGACAGGTCCAGAATTGGTCTCCAGGCTTTGTCCTTTCTTGGTACTAAGAAAAGTCTTGAGTAAAATCCTTGTCCCTGATCTTGTTACGGCACTGGCTGAATAGCACCCATGTCCATGAGAGATGAAACTTGTTTTTGTGCCTCCTGCCATTGATTGCATGGTAGGTCTGGCATACCTTTTGCCTTTGGAAGGGTGTGAAAGTGGAACCTGTAGCCCTGAGAGACTATATTTAAGACCCATTTGTCCTGGGTTATCTTGTGCCAGTTTTGTGAAAAAAGTGCTAGCTTTCCCCCTAAGGGTGCTGCCAAAAACTAAGTGAAATGACTGCAACAGTGAAACACAATGAACATCTGCATTGTAGGGAGGAAGTGTGTGTGTGTGTGTGTGTGTGTGTGTGTGTGTATGTGTGTGTGTGTGTGTGTGTGTGTGTGTGTGTGTGTGTGTGCGTGTGTGCAGTTTGTTCTTATATTTCAATGTCCAGTTAGGGATACAGAATTATTCACTGTTATGTCTAATTTTGCTTTCTTCTGCATGATTTACTTGAAAAGACATTATTGGCTTAAGACTGATGCAATGGAACAGTCATAAAAACAGCAAGGACAGAAGACTCCTAGAATAATTAGAAAAGAATAGAGACTTTAAAGTAGAGTCCATCACATCTGACAGTTTGGTTACGCTCTGGCATATCGCTTATTATAACTGATTTAAGAAAAAAAAGGATATAGAATTTAGTTTATTTGCTATTTTAAATAGAAAGGCTGATATATTCTGTGAGGTAAAACTCTACCCAAATGACTAGAATAGATTTAGGTCTGTTAAGGAATTTTCTGTTTTCAGGCAGGACAGTGTGGCTCAGGTAACATAGGGAGAATTTTCCCCTTCAGTTTTAAATGTAAGATATCACCTCTATGAATTCAACTATAAAAATATTAAACCATTTTTGCAAGCTTGTTACCATTCATACCTTTAATTTTATTATTATAATAGCCTCACTGTCTTATCTTTGACATTTTACAGTTTTTCATGTGTGCTTTTTACCTCCATGCTGGTTGACTATCAAACCATCTCATGCATTCTCCCTTAACGGGTATTCCCAACATAGATCTGAAGACATCCAAAGAGGGCATCATTTAGGCAGCTCTCAGGGTGATTTGTGTCCTTGTATATATTCTGATAATAAGGATAGATGTTGTAGGTCCTAACCCTTACCATGGGTGTTGAACGTGTGACCCACATCATTGATGAAAACCTTTCTGAATGCATGCTGTCATGTACCCTCTATGAGGGATACTACATATGTCGTATGGTTACAGAATATTCACACCAGAGACACCAGAGCCATCCCTTCTGTTGCTCCCCTCCTATGAAACTTTGCAACTCTGCTCTGTCCCCTCTCCTCAGAATGGGTGTGTCCATTCCAGCTCCAACAGGTACCCAAGTCACTAATCAGACCTGGGTTGCCTTAGTTGAATATGGGACTTTATCCATCAATGACAATTGAACTGCCCATCATTCATTTCCTTAATTTGAAAATTGTACACTAAACAGGAGCAATACTGATATTAATGTCCTAGGAATGTAGTGACATCATATACTTGGGCATATTAGTTTTTGCCATGTTAAAATTCCATCTGCATTCATTTAAAGTGAAGTATTCATTGATTCCTTACATACTCCATTCTAATACTGACATTTCCCTTGCAAAAGACCTTCAGTGCTTTCAGTTACCTGCACGCATTCCATTTTCATACTTTTGTTTTCCTTCTTATTTATCTACAGTGTTTCTACAGTTTGTGAGTTTATACAGATTAACCCATCAAATAATTTAGATTCATAGATTATTGCCAGGCTAATGACCTGGGTGCCTTTCTAAGCCTAGTCAAGTTTTACAGAAAGAATAATGATGACCTGTATCCAAATAAGACATTGAGGGCCAGGCATTTATAAGCTACCTCTGTCCATAAGGAACAAGCATGCCAGACCAGATGTACATTTCCTGGTGATTTGGTTAATCAAACTGAAGGGACAGAACAGAAACCGATTTTGCTTTTTAATGCTGAAAAAATACCAGGCTTAAATGGGGCTTTGACATTAAATCCCCTTCTGAAGTCACACTCTTTGAAACACTGAATGAGGATGTTGTTTATACATATATAAGCAGGAATTTTTATGTGTCATTACACATTTTTTAGGCTATTTTAGACTTTTTGTATAGGTTTTATATATGATGAACTAATGTCTTTTTAAGAACTGTTTAATTAACTTCAAGCATGGTTTGGCTGTTCCAGTATATAAATGTCGGTTGTCTTTCAGCAAGTTTGTCTGATGAAGCGATTAGCAAATCGCGAAAGCGCTTACCTATATTTTTGTTTTGTTTAATAAATTATACTTTGCTTTCTAGCCTTGCAGGCTCGGTACCTTTTTTGTTTCTAGTTGCACTTGTTGTTTGATTCTGTGACGTATCCTGTGCCTGCCTATATTTTTTAATATATCCATTTAAGCCTGGTAGCCGGACTGCCTGCAGATCCGCTATCCATTTCAGTTCACTCAATTCAGTCTGATTTCAGATGTCACCACCCCTTCTGTTCTCAAACTGTACCTGTAATACCATAAATAGAAATTAATATCCAGAATTTAACTTAATATGTTGCTTGCTTCTTGACTTTTTTCAGCCATAGAGGAAAAACTTAGACAGTAGAGCGGCTACAGACTGAAACTGAGCAAACCTTTACTAGTGATGTTTATTTTACAAAGTTGGATAATTTATTTTATTCTCTGAGTCTCTCTGATGACAGACTGCAATGTGTGAAACTGCGGAAATTTCACAGAGATTACATGGATTTTAAACGGGGCAATATTTTTGTGTGGCCAAAACTTCGCTCCTGAGAATGCTATGGTTCTGCCCCCTGTTCGTAATGAGCCAGCCATGACTGATTTGCAAGTTCCTGGTATGCGGATGGTTATGCAGGAAGGAAGTGTTGAACAGATGGCTAAGAGCCTTCCTGTAAACTGGAGCTTAGAGAAGCAGCTGGATAAATGATCAACAGCTACTCAAAATAGTGAATCTGAGTTACATCAAGTTCTTGGTGCCTGACACAAGGTGAAAACCTCTATTGGATCAGGTTTTCTAATTCTCCTGGCCCCTATGAGACTCAAGCCAGCTCAACAGTGAGACAGGTCAACCAGCGGGGGAAGAAAATGGAGGAAGATAACCAGCTAAAAGGTGCTGACTCTGCTTTGGTATGCAATTTATCTAGTCTTGCTTGGAGTGAAAGCCAGCTAAGAGTGCTTGATAGAGGCTTGACTTTTGTTCTGGCTCAACCACTGATGCTGCACCAGATTTTTTTCTGATTTGCAGTTATTTGGGCATAATGTTTTGCTTAAAAAATTGTTTGAACAAAGGAAATTGAATAATAATGATGTAGCATGCTTAAGGAAACCAGGCCTTTTCATACCTCCTCTGCATCCAGTTGTAGACACATTTCTAAGGACTTGTACAACTAAAACTGCAGAATTCCTATGTTCTAAGAAATGACATGACTTTTATAATCTTACTTTGTTGGAACAAGAAGTATTGGATGAGTTCAGTGGAAACTCAGCAGTTGTTGTTAGGCCAGCAGATAAAGGAGGGGGTATTGTTGTATTTGATAGTGATTATTATGTACAGAGGATGTTGAGTATGCTGCATGAAGACAAAATGTTTCAAGTTATAAACCTTGATAAGATTAAGAGCATTATAGATCATGTGAAAACCACCCTATGGGAATTGTTTATGGCATGTGTAATATCAGAGGATATTTATAAGTTTGTGCTTGTAGACCACCCGGTTATACCAGTATTGAAAGGTTTACTGAAGATACACAAGGATCTTTCAAACTCACCCTTTAGGCCTATTGTATCTGGTCAGGAGTGGGTTACTGAATTTTTATCTATATGGGTGGAAAAGAAGTTAAAGCAAGCTTTGGTATATGCCCGGGCTGAGGTGAAGGATACAGCACACTTTCTGGAGTCACTTTATCAGTTTTATGAGTCCAGTATCAATACAGAATACTTCCTTTTTGTTACTTTAGATGTGAATAGTTTATTTACTGTGATTCTGAACCAATATGGCATTTTAGCCATCAAAGAGTTTATTTCTGTTCATGATGTGTTTGATCACCAAACCAGCATTTTCAGATTTGTATGTTCCTTGAGTTAATATTGGAGAACAATGTGTCTTTATTCTATGATCAGTATTATTGGAAAAATTGGGGGCTGCCATGGGAATACCCTGCAACAGTATGTATGCTAACTTGGTATTGGCGTATTGGGAGGACAAAACTATTTTTTAGAATGATTATAGATGGGCTAATCAGCTCAAATTCTACTGGAGGTTTGTGGATGATGCCTTTTTATTATGGTTGGGTCGTGTAGATGAACTATGTTCCTTTATTCATTATCTGGAGGAAAGTACCACCACCTTAAAGTTTACTGTTGATTATTCATTACAGGAGATTGATTTTCTGGATGTGAGATTATATAGGGATGATTCTGGGTTTCTCCAAACCAGGACTTATAGGGAAGATTGTTGGAGAAATAGTTTGTTAACCTATGGCAGTATGCATCCAAGACATATCTTTGAGAATGTTGTTAATGAACAGACTCTTAGGGTATCTAGACTCTACACAGAGGATAATGTATTTTAATAAGATGTTACTGATATGAAGCTTTGTTTTTTCACCCGAGGCTATCCAGAAGGGGTTGTTAATAGGCTCACTAACAATTCTAAGATGACAAGAAGAACTAAGGGAAGACCTTGGTTCAATCCATGAAATGGAACTGATGATATATTGATCTCAAATGCTCTGTTGTCATCAGGGGCTAATTATCCTAGGATTATACTACATTATAACAGTGACATAAAAATAATTTGTACTGTGATTAGAAAGAATTGGAAGATTCTTCAGACAGATGACCAAATAAAAAGGGTGGTGGGTGATACTCCAAAATTTGCATTTAAGAATGGTTTGAACTTAAAGCATATATTATGTAAGGATGTTCCTTGCCCTTCATTGCTGAAAGAGAAGTTAGGTATGTGTAGGAAGGGCACCTATCCATATAAGCGCTGTAAAGGATGTCAGTATATTGATAAATCTAATACCTTTTTCCATCCAGTGACTAATAAGGTTTATACTCCATGCTTATATGCTGATTGTCATACAAAAATGTGATTTATTTAGCTAAATGTTCATCTTGTACTTCCTATTATGTGGGAAAGACCAATTGAATGTTTAAGGAATGTATATTGCAGCATATGAGTGATGTTAGGCTAAAGGCAAAGCATAATGCTTTAGCCCAACATATTTAGTTAAACCCTGGACATTAATTTCTATTTATGGTATTACAGGTACAGTTTGATAACAGAAGGGGTGGTGACATCTGACATCAGACTGAACTGAGTGAGCTGAAATGGATAGCAGATTTCCAGGCAGACTGGCTACCGGGCTTACATGGATATGTGCCTTTAAAACCCCTATTAAGGGGTAGTAGACTTGAATATTGAATTTTTATCGGTTGTTTTTTTCTTTAAAATTGAAGTTGTTTTATTTGTTTTGTGTTATAGGATCTAAAGAAGGGCAGTGGCTTGAAAGCACTTATCCATTGTTTTATTAATAAAACCTTATTTTATTTTCCTTGCTGTGGTGGGTTTTTGCATTTACACTTTGGTTTATTCCTACTGTGAGCTTTTGATACTTCTGCGGCTGTTGTGGATATTTGTTTACATTTCACATTTCTTAGACAGTGGCAGACATGGCCTAGTAGCTCCTTTAGCCAGAAGTTAGATAAAAAGTATAATATTTATTTGGATAGTTAGCATTCTCCCATAAGGATGTTGTGTACTGAACACTTCATTTCACATATTCTTTGTGCAAAACTGTACCATGTCTTTATATTTAATCTTCTAAACTGTATTAATTGATATTGTTTTATTAAAGAATTATAGTTATTTCATTTTAAATGCTCATGGCTGTTTATTTATTTACTTATATTTTTATTGATATAAAGGTACTGCTATCAGTATGTGTAAGACTGTTGGTATTAGCCTTTGAAAGTGAGAGAGACTCCTCCACTCAAATAACTATCAGTTATTGTGTTTCTTAGTTTTTTATCTCTAAGAGTGGTTCAGTGAATGTTAAGTGTGCTGGACTGAGCCTAACTGGTAACAGTAACTACCATAATTTAGGAAAACTTTATACAATTGGAAGGTCTTACTAGCCTCTCCTGAAAATTATTGGTTATGCACATGTGTATGTGTGTGTATGTGTGTGTGTGTGTGTGTGTGTGTGTGTGTGTGTGTGTGTGTGTGTGTGTGTGTGTGTGTGTGTGTGTGTGTATTTGTGTCTAGTGACGTGTGTGAGACTCCAATAGTTTAGTTATATTATAGCTACTATGGATATGCTTTCTGTTAGTGTGAACATTATTAAGAGTAGCTTGTGTGGGCCATGTTGCTGGTGTGGTCCATTGCCAAGACAACCATGCACATTTGCTAGCCACTGTTAGAGTCAAACCTCGTTTATTTATTTATCCTAAATTATACTCATATTTATTTATATTTAATTGTGCTTTCTCATTCTTACCAATATGTGTTGGTTAGTGGAGTGAAGCTGAACATGCATAGTCCCTGCTCATCACACATTGGTATCAGTGATGTGCATTGTGAGACCACTCTGTTGTTGCCCTGACACTAGTACTTTGCTTCAGAAACTACCCATAGTGTAGTAACACACTCACACTATCTACATTTCTGACTAAGAAAGTGCATCACTGCCATCTGTAGCCTAGAAGTCTAGAATTGGAATATATTCTGAAAGCATAATCTTCAATGCAGGTTTGAAAATCTGTACTGCAACCAGTCAGTACCAGCTGGTCATTTAGAAGCACCAAGTAGTCTAACCATAATAGATGAGCAGCACTTTTTAAAGGAACAAGCTTCCCATCCATGTGAAGCAAAGCTCTTTCCTAATCTTATTCAAGAGAAACCTGGACCAGTGGGTAGTAAATAGGAAATGCACCCTGGGTCTACCACCTATGTGTGTAATGGAAAGAGGCAGCCTATAAATCTTGGCCTAGCTTATGTTTACCCCTTAAAATAACCTCTAAGGCACATAAACTTATGGAAAACAATCAGCATATTTGGCTAGGCTTATAAAGGTACCATGGTCATTAGCCTAGTATACACCTATGAACCTATGAAGGCCTTTTTTAAACACGTACATACAGTGAAATCAAAAATGTTTGTAATCATCTTCATAAGTCCTTAAGTATTGTCAAATAAAATAAATATTTTCAGTCATACTCATAATAATCAGAGTCCACCTCAGGTTTTCAAAGGTTGTTTTCTCACCTTTAGTTCTGCACTGTCATCCTGTCTTTCAGGTAGCTGACAGCATTATATATCACAATGTTATTACCTCTTTATGCAACCCTTTTCTTTATGTCTTGCTTTATTTTGTTTGCTTGCTCTTCAACATGTAAGAGTATAGAAATATTACTTATGTCATTCCTTTGGCAGATGGACTTGTAATCCTGTGTTATTTTTGCCTTGTGTTTCATGTTCACTACAGAAGAAAAGATAATTTCCTTCTCCTGCATGGTAGGCAGTTTATTGAACATATTTAATGGGTATGAATCAGCCCAGAATTTGCATGACCTCCTGGTACTATCTGATAAGTATCACTAGATTCATTCAACCTTCTTCCAAAGGGGAAATCCCTTTCTTACTTTAGGCAGGTCCAAATGGCTTCTTGTAAAGTTCCAGTCTTTTTCTGCCTACCCATATAATTCAGCTCTTGTTCTGGTGTTACTTTCCACCTTTTTCTGACATGCCGAGGACTTGACAAATTCTGTACTTTGTTTGACTTTTGGCTTTTCCCAGTTAGGGGTCGCCACAGCAGAACTCCGGTCCGCTCATGATTGGCAGTGGATTTTTACAGTGCCAAGTTGCCAGCCCGATGCCTAACCTTCAACGAAGGCACGTCCATTCTCAGTGAACTTTCGTTCTTGTAATAGGAATCCATGGATTCCTACTACAAGAATGAAAGTTCACTACTTCGAACTTGTAGTAGGAAGCCTCACTTCTGCAAAAGTTCACTTTAATGAAAGTGAACTTTTGCGTAAGTGTACTTCACCGAAAACACTGCAGCACAGTGGAGGACATAAAAAAACAAGCTATGTCCTCCACTATGGTGCGATAGTCACGGACCTTAGGGTTAGGGCACGGGTTAGGGTAAGGGGATAGTTAGTAAAGCTATCCCCTTACCCTATCCCATGCCCTAACCCTAAGGTTCGTGACTATCGCATGATAGTGGAGGGCATTGCTATGACCTTCACTGCGCTGCAGTCATCATGGACCTTAGGGTTAGGGCACTGGTCATGGTAAGGGGATAGCCCTATGGGCTACCCCCTTACTATGACCTGTGCCTTAACCCTAAGGTCCGTGAGTACTGCATGGAAGTTCAGTTCAACACATGTTCGTTGTACTGAACTTCGTGTAAGTGCACTTTCGATTAAGTGCACTTTCGCTGCAATGAGCATTCCATGCACTATTTCGAATTAGTGAAAATTTGATCTAGTGTATGGAACCCGACTAGAGTTAACTTATTCAAGGGGTATGTTTACCTTAGTTCTTGCTGCTTGAAAATTCTTGTTAAGGTCTGTGTCATAAATCAGAAATAAAAATACTCTTCTGGATAAAACAAGCCAACTGAAGTACTAAAATGATAAATCATTAAAATAAAATGAGCTGGCTTAGTAAAACATAAAGAAGCACTTTATTATAAAAAATAATAATAAAAGGGTCTATGTCAGAATAACGAAAACTCAAAATGTCGATCGTTCACATGAGCGAATAATCAGGAACTGGAAATCACTATTGTTGCGGACTGCACCCACCCTGCTAAATATATATTCTTACTCTGAGATCGCACTACAGTGAGGAAAGGGCAAATATTCCGATCTTCACTGTACTGCAATCCCAAAAATCCAAAATCGACTTCCTGATTATTCGCTCATGTGAGTGATCGACATTTTGAGTTTTCGGTGACCTAAAGTAGACCCTAATAAAAGTAAATAAACATTTGCTTTGTAAATAACGCTTTCTAAAATGTTTAAAAGGTAATGCAGCTGTCTGTAAATTAAAGGTTGGTTAAAACACAACATTAAAATTTAAAGGAACATACTTAAAAAGCAAACACATGAAAATAATCAAAAATATTTGTTTTTTGCTTTCTCTCACTACAGCTGACAATCGGTTGCCATCAGCTCCTCTTCTCATTCACCAGGCTCCACCCAACCCTCACACAGTGAGGAGACTTGGGTGTGCAACAGGCATGTTGTTGTTGTGACTTGTGTGTGCATCCACTCTGCAGCAGCAGTAGCTGGTTTATGGGTTTGGGTGCACAGGCCAAGTGCATGCTTGTGTGCATGCATGCTTGTGGCATGGCAGCGCACAGCTCTTGCTACCTACAGCCCCAAGCTTACTGCTGTCTTAGCAGGCCGCTGGGCTCCTAGCCCCTCCCAGGGGCTAGCCAGCAGCCTCCCTACCCTCCCATCCTCTTCCCACTCCTGCACCTACAGCTTTAGTCATCTTAGCATGCAGAAAGGGCTTTATCCTTTATACCACATGAATGGGTACAAAAGCAAATAAAACAACACAAAAGCAAATAAAACACTACTAAAGAATACTTCTACAAGAAAAGGAATAAAGGAATATAGATCATTTAAACTTTAGCTTCTATTTTTTAAACTTGGTGGCTTATTGTCTCTACAATCTCTAATGCTCTGTTCATCACAAATGCTCTTTTCTATTGTCTTGACTCCACTATCACAAAATGAAAAGTATGACCCTGATTCAAATCAAAAAGATATTCTCATGATCACCCTGATGATATTTTTTTCCTGTGGTGTGTCATTCTTGTCCTGTCCTTTAAGTTAATTAACATAAAACTCAACAATTGCTATAAAATAAGTTATTACTATAAAATTTGCAGCATCAAAAGATCAAATTTGACTCTTATTTATCAGACAGAGTAGTTATTATTTTTTTTCAGTTCTCTTTCTCTCTCCAGTTTTGCTCTCTTTCTTGTATGGGAATTTGCTAGTTTTGTTGGCTATTTTTAAACCATTGTATAGCTGGTATATTTATTATGTTAAAACTAGTATGTTCTTATCTGATATGATGGAATTGCTTGGATGGATGCTGGCAATGGGCTGCTTTTGACTGGATTGGATGATTAGGACTACTCATTATTAACATACTTCATTCATATCACATTCATATCATGGTTGGTTTTTCTCATCTTCTTCTCTGCTTTGTTTGATAGAGTCTAGTGGTCCCAAGTAGAGAGCTCCCATGTTGCTCCTGAAAAGAGGCATGAGCCTAGTACTGAATCTCATCTCAGTGTGAGTGTGATTTTTTCAGTCAGGTTTCATCCACATTCAGTTGTTAAATCTTTCATCAGCTTCTGCAGCATATAATTCTTTCATGAATTAATAAAATAATAAATAAATATCCATAATTTCTTCTGAGGTTAGTGGAATACTCCATTTTCTTCATAATACTAAAAATCTTCACTGATGTCTATATGTGACTGTAATGCATAAAGTGAGGGTGACTAAGAATAAAGAATGGTGAAAAGTGAACAAACAACAAACATTCATTTTCTTTCTAGATAGTCAGAATGGGGTCAGAATGGGCCATCGCCATTCAGAATTCAGATCACACAGTGTGATCACTTGTATGATTGTTCCTAACTTCCTAACTTCACCCTTGTACTTTGTTACACTTGACTGCATTGTTATGTTTTTTGTATGTTTTTTTGTAGTGTGTTAATATATTCCTTTATCTAACTTATCTACAGTGTATCTCTTCCTGCCACTGCTAGGCATCAGCTGTTCATTATGTTATTTAATTTTTCAATCAGTTTATATGTAAGCATGCTAACAGAAACCTCATGTATTTATTAAACCTATTCACGTTTTCTGCTTCATTGCTGTGACGGTCAGCAGCAACAGTTATTTCTTATTGCTTACTTTGAATCGTTTTGATTATACTCTGTATTCCACAAGCAGTTTGACCCAAAATAACAGACTGAGAAGAGGAACAGTTTGAAACAGAAGCCTATTTGTGCTGCTTGTAAAATAGTAATGTAAAAATGATATGCATTTGTGCAATGTGGGTATGTGACAAAATCATCTAAACTTTACACAATTTATAAGTCTGGTTACATGGTATGAGCTGCATATCTTGAGCTGTCCATATATGTAGTATTGATGCTACTGAAAATCCATAGTATATGGAGTATCATAGGCTCATAGGCATTTACTAGGCTAACAGCTCTAGAGCCTTTTTAAGTCTAGCCTTTCATACCCCAATTTTCCCAGTTATTACTACCTACAGGCTAGAATGGTTTTGGTAAATGTCTGTGCCTTACATCATCTACAGACTGCTCCTGACTATAAGGCCCACAGGCAGCAAGCCTTGGGTGAATTTGCGATTTCTCCTTCCATTGGTTCCAAATGCATTTGAATAGGCTTAGGGAAGAGCTCTGTTTCACATGACTGGGTAGTCTGTTTCAAAGAAGGGGTAATCTCTGAGACACATATCTTTCCCTCCAACATGTTTTGTTTATGTCACAGAGAAAAGGTTTAGACCCTTAGATCAGGTAATTCTAGTGTTTGTTTTTCAAATGTGTAGCAGATCCATCAGGGCTGGATCAGACAAAAACTTACAGGTTAGACATAAATCACCCCTCAGTAATATGTCAGAGAACAGGTACAGGGATAGGGTTTTGAGGCAATCTGCATAGACAGGATATACTATTACACACTGGATTCTTTTAGTAAAGAACATATGTGGCCACTCCAGCTGCTGCAAATGCCTGGTCAGGTACATGCCGAAGGGTGCATTGTATAAATATTGGTACTCCCTGGCATTGTACTGATGACTGTAGAATACACAGCTACATTCTTCTGGCTAGAATCACACACACACACACACACACACACACACACACACACACACACACACACACACACACACACACACACACGTGCACACACACACACACACACACACACACACACACACACACACACACACACACACACACACACACACACACACACACACACACACATGTTCACCAAAGTGAGAGTAGAACCCCAACCTAACTATATACACCAGCTACAGAACACAGTACTAATTGCAAGTGCCACAACATAAATCATAACAGGAATTTATGGGGATGCAAATGTGGACATACCATACTGACAGCAGTAAATTGGCATGCAATATCCCAGAAACAGTGATATGTTGCTCAGCATAACATAACTGTGAAAAAAAACACTATCATTAATCAAAATAGCACTGTACTTTTAATAAACAGATGCAAGGGCACAGCTTGTTGTTGAGTATAGTATACACACACACACACACACACACACACACACACACACACACACACACACACACACACACACACACACACACACACACACACACACACACACACACACACACACACACACACACACACACACACACACACACACACACAAGCGCACACTGTTGTGCATACTGACACACACAGATACCCAGACAAACACACCCACAAATACAATCATGCACTCATACAACACTAACACTCATCCTACCTCAGCATAGATCCAAAAAGATCTCTCTTCATTGGGAGAGAATCCTTCATTGGATCCCTTCATTATAATAATATGAGATACAAGCTTCTTCCTTAGGTATGACCAATGACCTTGAAATGTTTAGGAATCACCACTGGACATAACTACAGAGTCTTAGGAGACTGGGCAAAATGTGGCACCAACATCCATTGTGCCATACTAGTGTGCACTTACCTACTTGTGTATAGGTGAGTGTGTATGGATGTAGTTGTGTGTGAGTGAAAAAGATGGTATGTGCATGTGTGTGTCTGTGCATGTATATGCTGTGCCCATTACACCACAGTAGCACCTCAGTACATTTGTTTATGAAAAGTTTAGTCTATGTACTAACCATAAAAGAAACACCATAGTCTACTGCCTGAAACACAGTAGCCTACTGTTTATTTTAAAGACCTCCATGCAAAAGTATGTTCATTGAAAACTTTATGGTAGACCCAGAGCAACAGCTGCTCTTTAGTGAAGGTGTAAAATTTTGATAAAAAAGACCAGTCATGAAAAAAAGCCTATTCAATGAAAAATTCTGTTCCTTCATGGGGTTCTCAAATTGAGCAGTGGGAGCTGATGTGATGGCCATGATGAAGAAGCTATGCTAAAACACTGTCTTCCTACACTTGCCCACACATTCCAAGTAAATTATGGAATGTTCTGTTCATGTAATTGTATAGCTTAGCTTACTTACCTTTATTGCAGATTTGCACATGCTTGTTTGATAATGCCTGATTAATCTTATGTCTGACATACAACCGTCTGAGCTTACTGCACTATGAAGAAATGTACTTTTTAACATACAAGTTTTCATGGTATTATATTGTTTCTTGGTCTGTGCATCTTTCAAAACTTTCCTTAAACCCTGTACTACATGTCCCTGTACTACATGTATATAATATTATAACTATTGTAATTCACACTTTGATAATGTGAAACAGGGTGAGTTACTTTTATGACTCGTGCTTCTGTCATAACCATGGACAGTCTACAACTTTTACACCACTTTTAAGGACTGTACATTACATTTGTGACTTCCCTAGTGCATTTTCTATACTTGTATTCACACAGTAATATAATCTGCCATAAAAGTTTGTTTATGATTGAATAAGTTGACAAAAGTACATGTAGACTCACAGAAAGAACCAGCCAGCTTGATCTTTTTGAAAACAGCTTAAGATTTGATATCGCAATCATTTGTTTCCAGTTTATTTTTCTATTTACATATTTTGGTAAAATAATTAAAAACATGACATAATCCACATTTTAACTGAAAGCTTTACAATGCATTTTCTGGAGCTTGCTTTCGCACTTAGAACATGCACTATTCAGGAGAGAGCATTAGGCTTGCTTTCTAACTGCATGCTTGCACATGGTCACCATCTTTGAATGCTGGTCATGTTTTTACTGCATTGCATTTGCCATCTTAGGCATAGTCTTTAACAACAAAAGTAAGCTGAGGTGTAGTTTTTTTTACACTTTTTGTTTTGTAAATTGATTAGTTCAGTTACCCTACAAAGATCCTCTGTTTTTTTTTTTTTTGTGTTGTCTCAGACTCTTTCAGTAACCTAGTTCTCACTTATCATTTAACACTTCGCATACATTTCTATCTCTTGTTAGTGGGAAATGTAAATCACCAAACTCATAGTCAGTTTTTATGTTCTTGAGCACAGTTACATAAGCATCAACAGTTTTTGATCTCCTTAATTTCTAGTGAAAAAAGTCTCTAATATAAAATGTTTTCTCTTTGGCTCACTGTGTGCTTTAAACTTAGTATTTATCACTGTTAACTTGTAGTTGTCATCCTCATTAAGGTTAAATGATTTTAATACTCTTATTGCTTCTTCACTTTTGACATGAAAGAAAGTAGTACATTGAATTATTTCAAGCCTGCCAGTTCTTCTATTTACATTGAGTTACAGAGCATATATTGAAATCCAGAGTTTCCCATTAACAGACAAATTATAATACAACTGTAAGGACAATGCAAACTGACATGTAGACATTCTGAGGCAAAATAATGAAGATTACAATAATTGTTCCTCCGTATGCCAGAAGTCATAAAGTAGATGGTGGAAAAAGTTGATAGCTTTTTAAAATGAATGTTTTGAATCAGAAAGGAAATATATAGCTGTTTGTATTTTAAACAAGTGGAAAATAACAAATAAGAGACTTTATATAAATGTATATAGCCAAACTCTTCAATGATATAACAATTTCATGACTTATCAGAATCCAGAAAAAATGCAAAGAAAAAAAGAAAATCTTCAGAATAACAGATTGAAGTTAAAAGCCATTGCTGTAGGTCTATATACCAAAAATACGTTCTTCTGGCATTTGTCAGAAAATTATTTTCCCTCTGACATCATGTGACATATTGTTTTATAGCAAGATGGAATATCAGGGACGGTTTTAAATAATGAAGCACACAGCACAGTAACATACTAAACTTATAACTTTAATAAACACATACATACTGACTGATAACATATGACACAGTTAGCCTATTCAATTTAGTTTGTTTTTTTAAGATGTTTTACTATTTTTTCTTTTTCTCCACCGCTATATGTGTTTTGCAAGAACTAAGAGTTAAAGAATTGCCTAAGTCAGCAAAAACTGAGTCACTATAACCTGAAAACTATGTTAGCACCACTCATTGAAGATATTAGACCTCCTCCAACTTTTACTGTCCTTTGACGACTGTGACTCAGAATGTGTAAATGGGCAAGAAAAAGGGGAGGCTTTTTGAGCAATATATAATTCAGTAGCCCTTGCAGGGATAAATCACTTTATACAGTGCTTCCACACAGCTACTGTATTCAAGCTGAAACAGAGGCATATGCAAAGAACAGGAATGTATTACCAGGAGGGACAGAAGTTCCAGGAAGGTTATTAGATCTAATCCTTGGGAACAACTTCTTCATGTTTGACAGATTTTATAAGCAGACAACTGGAGTAGCTAAGGCGGTGGCCATGGCCCAAAGCCTGGCTAATGTGGCTCTTGGAAAGTGTACCAATGCTGCCTCAATTTCATTGATGACATTGTTATCATCTTGGAGGGGGATGAAGCCACACTGAATGACTTTTGCAACCATATCAGTAATTCCACTAGCTTCCTGAGATTTGTAACACAAGTCCCCGGTCAGCTTTTAAACATAACCATATCGAAGGACACTGAAAACAAATGCCTGTCCAAGAACCTGTACAGAAAACCAACCAGGGTTAATATGCTACTGCACAGTGAAAGCATACAGCCTCAGATCACTAAGAGAAACATTATAAAATCTCAGGGGATGAAAATTGCATGTGTCTCCAAAGATCTTAGAGATTCCATTACAAATCTAATCCATCTACAAAATGTTTTCTGACTAGAGGGTACAACAATAAGTTACTGAATTCTGTCCTCAACCCCATCAGAACTTTAAGACAGGCAGAGAACCACATTTTGAGTGACCCCCTCAGAGACTCCTAGGGTTCAACTGAAACCAACACCTGGACCAATAGGAGGACAGAAGTTAAAGAAGTATGGTTGTCAGTTTTACTGTAAATTAAAAAACAATGAGATCATGACTGAAAACTTGGTGGTGATTACAGACAGTAATCGGCTGGAAAAACTCTTAGGACCCCATCCTTATTTTGCTTTCAAGAGAGCCAAGAATATTAGGGATTGGGTAGAGTACAAATTGAGACAGGAGGAGGATAACAGAGGAACGTACCCCTGTGCCCCCCTCTCCTTTTAACTACATGAGCAACAAGGACTACGTCTGCCCAGTAATGAGGAGAAAAATCAATGGCGCTTGTTCTGGTAGTTGCAAGGCTGCCTTGTGGTGTACCATGTACATTGTAATGGCTGCAGTTGTTTTTATGTAGGGAAAACTGTGCACAAGTTCAATATCAGGGAGGTGAACCACATATCTGACGACAGACTCCTGATCCTCACAAAACAACTAGCCAAGCACTCCTGTGATTTCCCAAAACCATGGAGGTTTCTACTTCCACATACTGGACAAGCTCACTGTGGGTTTACTCAAAGGAAACAAAAATGCCACCCTAGAAAAAAAATGGACTTAAGCTGGCAGATAAGGCTGGACACCCACCATCATCCTGGTCTAAACTCAAGCATTTCTATCAAAATTGTGCTTGCTGTCAGGAAACTAAATAATAAATCATACAGCTAAATCACCTATACTGTTTAACCTAGGACTTGGACATTAACTGGTAATTAACTCTAATTGCTGCTGTTAATAGAAATTAGATCTGTAGACCACTACATCTACTTTAATACAGTTTGTCTGGTGAACTAGTAACACAGGAAACAAGCTACTCTGTTTATTTTTGTTTTTTCTTTTTGTTTTGTGATTTCATGATGAGTACACATATAAACAGTAACAGTAAGGAGTTTAAAATGTTTTTTTGTGATGTGTACAATCTTATGCAGCAACTTTCAGGTATTTGAAAATGCTTACTACCACTGGTTTGGGACATTCCTTTTGCTGTTAGGAGTGAAAAAAGGAGCCAAAACTTGCCTCCTGGGTTGATTGGCAGCCTACATCCATACTGATTACATCATCTAACCCCACCTAGTGCTCCATGGCACCACACCCTCTTTCAGGAGATTGGTTAAAACATTATTAGAACAAGAAAACTCGTTAATCTGCCTACTTATCTGAATAAACTACTTGAAACTTGAACAGGGTATCTTTATTCCTCCCACAGGGAGGGTATAAGAGAGAGAAAGAGAGTCTCCTAGATCTGCTTGCTAAATTGATTTTATCTGGACTAATACTTTGTACTTCGTTTCACTATATAAACATGATCATTTCTGGCTTGCATTCATACTTCCCAATCTTTACTGTTTAAACCTCCTTTATCACTCACCAACTTAGCTATTTATTACGGCTCATACTCTGATAGCTCCTCTCTGTATGATATACTACTCTACAAACCTTCCCTCACATCTCCACTCACTCTAGTCATTATTTCTCAGCTAGTTTAATTTCTGCAAGTCTTTTGGGTTTCTGATACCATGGTGGGAACAAACCTTATTCCTAAGTCAAAATATGATTGCAATTCATGAAATCAATATTGTTTACATTTTTGATGTTAGCCAAAAGTACTCTTCACAGCACCCTAATGTGCCCTGGATTGACTCCTTCTGCAATTTATTATGGAGTTACATGTATCGGTAGCATATCTAAGAACGACATTAAATTCTTTTTTATTAGGCCTGTTGCTCCTACTACTATTGGAACTATCTGGTTATCTTTCTTCCACATTGCATTCATTTTTGCCTGCAAATCATTTTATTTTATGACTTTGTTTCTATCTGTACATAAGACACTGTAATCACTGGGTACTGTTATTTAATGAACAATGCTACTTTTGTCTTTTTTCCTGGACTACCATATCTTGTTTTTTTGCATCTATTTTTGAAGTGTTGGTAACGGGTGATCTCATGTGATATAAATGTCATCGTTTTCTACAATGCTTTGTGGTTCATGTTTCTAGTGCTTCTTAACTGCTTCAGTATAGTTGCATTTGCACAATCACCAGTGCAACAGTCTTACCACATTATTGTGATTTTCAGTATACAGGCCATCTGCAATGTGTGTATGACACCCAGCAACAAGATGTATGACTGTTTCCAGTTCTCTTTTATAGAACTCACACGTGTCTGTTTCTCCCACATGTTCAATGTATTATGTAAACCAGCATGTATGTAGTCCACTGTCCTGGGCCACCATCATTAACCTTTCATCTTTTGGTTTCAGTTCACTTCTCCTTAACCACTCTTGTGACATAAGATTCTTCCAGGAGATCTCTGTACATGCAACTATATTTATACCTTGATCTTTTATCCATGTATTCTTTTTTTTGTTTTTTTTTGTACATTCAGGTGCTGTCTGATTTTTGTCTACTTCTGGACTGATTTTCATTCCCACTTGATACCAATATGCTTCTGCTAAACTAAACAGAGTAGTCATCTTATAAGTTCAGAGGTTAGTACTAGTCTAATTGCCCCTTGTGGGCCATTTTAAGCCTAGCCAATTACCCCACGTGAGAATCAAACCCTGCACCTTGTGTTTGCCAGGTAAACACCTTAACCATTATGTCATCCTCCCACATATACTTTTTCTTTTCATGTTTTAAAACGTTCACTCTTCTTAAATCTGGTGAGGTCAGCAGATGTGTATGTAGTCCCAAGAGTGCAGATCTATACATGTAACCATTTTCAAGGAGGTCTATACCTCCTTCAGAATGAGGAATATATAGTCTTATATATCATTTGGTAAGCATGAAGCATTTTTCTTGTTTACCTGTACAAATGGTCCAATGCCTTTTGGGGCCAGTCAGGCCCTCCAAACTGTAAGTTAGAACAGTAGGAGCAAATTGGTGTATAACTTGTGTTGTTTTATATCATATTCCTGTCCCAGATTGATATTTTCTTGGTGCTGTAGCTTTTTGGCTTCAAATGTTGCTTTTGTGCATTAATCAAGACCAAATGACTTTTGTATGTCAGCTGAGAAAGTTTTAACTACTTGCAGTGGTACTTTCAATTCCTCATCTGATGATCTATATAGTTTTAAGTCATCCACAAAATGTAGATGAGAAGTCTTTAAACAAGATTGTTTTCTGGGAGACAAATTGTAACCATGACCTAATCTGTTAAGTAAGCAAGTTAATGGGGTAAGGACAATGCAAAAAAAGC
The DNA here is from genome assembly GCF_019279795.1 of Protopterus annectens. Lineage (NCBI taxonomy): Eukaryota > Metazoa > Chordata > Ceratodontiformes > Protopteridae > Protopterus > Protopterus annectens. Next base: position 556,623,282 of record NC_056734.1, on the reverse strand, counting down.
AGCAGTGACAGAGAATGACCCTGGAATGTCCGCCTTTGAATTTTTATCCCGGGGGTTAATAATTTGCCCTTTGTCATGGCTTAGCTGTAAAATGGTTTGCTACTGTTTCATGGTCACTGTGATGTAATTGATCAGTGTAGGATGTATCTTATACAACTGTACCCACTTCTTTATCCATGAGTCTGGGATGCTATCAATTTCAAATGCTTTTTTTTTTTTTGTAATTTATCCATGCCATACTTAGATTCTTCCCCTTGTACAATCCTTATTTAGCAAAAAAGGATCATTTGTTCTATATGACATTCTTTTGTTACCCTTTGTTCTACTGCAAAGACTATGAACTCTAGCTGCATCAGTTCCAGGATATAGTTTGTACATTGATGGAAGGCAAGTTATTTATCTATAGTTTTTAGGATGGCTTACAGGTTCACTCTTAAGGCGGAGAATCATTTTTTTCTGTTATTAGCCAGGCTGGTGTCTGTTCAGGATGAACTTGTAAGTAATTATTACTCAAGGCCAAATCTTACTGTAAAGATGTTAATATTTTTTAGTCAAAAGTTGGGTACTACATTTGGGCCTGGGGTTTTCCATTTAGGGACTTTTCTTAATTTTGTTTCAAATTCTCTGGCTGTTACTTCTAACCATTTCATATTCATTTGATATAAATTTGAACATATATACATATATTTGAACTCATTACTGGTTCTATTAATTTTTCTACCCATTCAGCATCTTTATTCCACTGGGTCTTCATAAATATTTCTCCAAAATGTGTCTATTTCTTCTTTTTGGTGGTTTCTTTTCTTTTTATTTTGTTTCCTAGTTCTGTATAAAACTTTTTTTTGAGTCACCAATGAAATGCTTAATGTTCTTTCATATTTATCTGCATATCTTTAAGTTTTTTTCTGCCTGTCCTGGTATTTTTAGTTTATTATTTACAACAGTGTATGATAGATGCTGGTCTGTTTTGATACTGCATGTTGCTTTTACCATGTCTATCTTTCTAAGTAATTTTGTTGCTCTGTTTCCTCTTCTATATTCTTCTGCAGTGACACATCTTGTCTTAATTGCTTTAGTTTTCTCTGTTGGATGCTTCCACTGTGGCATTTTATTTCTTCTTTTTCTTATTGGTCTATGTTTTTGTGGTAAGCCTTTATATGTTATTAATTTAGCTGTTATATCACATGAATTTCTCTGAATAGTCTTGATTACTGCACTCATCTTTTTTAAACCACGGTGGTACAGCGGTAGTGCTGTTGCCTCACAGCAAGAGGTTCTCCTGTTCGATTCTCGGCTGGAGTGCCTTCTGTGTGGAGTCTACATGTCCTCCCCACAGTCGAGTGGCCTCTGAAAGACATGCATGAATGGGCGTGCCTTCGCTGAAGGTTGGATGTCAGGCTGGCAACTCAGCACCATCAAAATCTACTGCCAATTATTAGTGGACCGGTGTTCCGCTGTGGCGACCCCCTAACCGGGAAAAGCCGAAAAGACAAACAAACTGTACTCATCTTTTTTATTAGACTTCTAACATTTTGGGTCTTATTTACTTTCTGTAATCAGTTTCTTTCATTGATTGTAATTTATCTGTCCATCTTTATCAGCTCAAGAAACTCTTCCCTTAGATCATTTCCTTCCAAACCCAAAAGCACATTTTTTTGCTCTCCATTTACTGTGGGCATTCTACAGAAAGTTCCAGAACATCTTCCTGTGACACATCCTCTTCAGATGCATCTGCTGCTCCTTCGTATGCGAATTCATTGGCTCATCACTTCACAACATTTCCAGTGTCAGAGTTGCCACTGTTTCCTGCTCCTTCCCTTGCTGTGCAAGTATATATGCACTTTTATACCAATTTCCTACAGCAGTCTCCAGAGGGTCATCATGTGGCAAGTCTTCAGATGCGTCTTACTCCACTTGTTTCTTGCTAGTATGGGGACTCACTGTTCCATGATGCTGTGGCATTCATTACCTGTGTGTGGGGTTTCTACACTAGAACCTTCACTTCACAGGTAATCCAAAACTTCACCTCTTTAACTCATTACATCCCAGTGATGCCTCCAGGTGCATCTGCAGTTAACTCCTACTGACGTATCTAGGTGTCAAATATTGCTTCTTCATATTTGCATCAATAATTCCAAAACCATGCTATGTACAATGTTTTAAAAGATTTCATCTTAAAGCTGCCACAACATAAAACTCAACTACATTAATATTTAACCTCTGTCTAGTGCAAATAAATAGATATTAGCTGTTGTTTCTATGATATTAATTTATATAGATATAATTTTCATATTTTTCTAAATGCCTCAACAACCAAGAATCACAGGCAGAACTCCTAAGCCTCATAAGAAAGCACTCCTTTAGATGAATAAAATGCTGCTAACTGTAAGTGTGTAATTTGAGTTGTTGCTGAGATATTGTAAGTTTATAAAATATTACAAACGTAATAATTACTGTGTTTACTGTGACATAAAATTTGGTTTAAGACCTAAAACCTAAAGAATACTACCACTATAAAAATAGTTTGTGTTGAAGAGTTAGCCTTTGATACTTCTTTCATAACCTCTATGGTCCCAGAGAGATGAATATTTGTTTGAAATGGTCAGCCTTCCTGAAGACATTGGAGGATATGAATGTATCACAAAATACCATCATACTGGGAGACTTCAACTACCCTAACATAGATTGGGTACATTATTCTAGCCCTAACACCCTAGCCCAAAGGTTCCTGGAATTCATAAATTCAAATGCACTGGAACAACTAGTCACCTCTCCCACTAGGGGAGATAATATACTAGACCTGATCATCACAAACATGGGGACAAAATGCTCCACACTGGAAGTATACCCCTCACTAGTGAGATATGACCACAAACTAATCACCCTGGATATACATAGGTTCATAGGTTTCATAGGTTCATAGGTTCATAGGTTCATACTAGGCTATCTGCCCAAGGGCATTTATAAGCCTAGCCCAGAGTTTTGTGACTTTCGCCACCCCTTTAGTTTGAAAGATACTATGCCCATTATTTTGCTGTGCCTCTGTCAAGCAGTGACACTGAGATAATCCCTGGGGTATATCTGCGATCTCCCATCCATTGGTCAAGATTTCTCTTGAACAAAGCCAGCGAGGTGCTCTGCCTCACATGTACCGGGATTTTGTTCCACAGCATAGGGAGTCTCTGGGTGATGAATCTGTCCCTCCAGCACGTCCTATTAATAACCGTGTCAAGGTTTAAGTCTCCCACCCTTGTAGTTCTGAGGGATCTAGATTTTTTGAGGTGAAGCATGTTCATCAGTTTCGGGTTGGACATGGCCTTGTATGTCAGGCACAGGTCACCTCTGAGCAGACGGTAAGCGACTGAATAGAGCTGGAGTTCCTTCAGTCGGGCAGCATAAGACATATTTTTGAGACCCTTTATCCTTTTGGTGAGGAACTTTTGGGGCCTTTCCAGTTGCTGCAGGTGTCGTGTCAGATACATTCCGAATGGGGCATTGTACTCAATCATTGGTCTGATGAGTGATGAGTACAGGGGGACGATGACCTCCCTTGATCTAGATGTGAATCCCTTCATGATCAGGTGGGCAATGTAGAAGGTCTTCCTAACTACTTTGGCAATGTGAGCGTCAAACGAAAGGTTACTGTCAACCTGGGTCCCTAGATCCCTGATAACCTCTTCTGTGCTTAGTGGATTGCCGCCTATATGGTAGCTAGGGGTAACCTTGTTTTTCCCGAAGGGTATGACTATGCATTTTTTGGCGTTTAACTTTAGGCCATGGCTCTGGCACCAGTTATCCATTTCTATAATCCCACCTCCACCCCCAGCACAAAAGACCACAGTGAAAAACTTCTCAAAAGCCGACTTCACTCTTCTTAAGACTGAGATGGTATCCTTTAAGCCCACTGGGCCAGTGGAAACCACATCCCACAATGCTGAATCCTTCACAAATGCTTTCTATGGACATCTCCAAGAATGCATGGATCATGCAATCCCAAATAAATCCAAGACCCTCTCCACCAAAGGCAAGCATCCTGTCTGGTGGACCTCAGCCATTAACAAATTGTATAACAAAAGAAGGAAGCTACTGCACGACAGAGCAAAATCCCATAAAGGGAAGACATCTCTAATCAACACTAGCAGAAAACTATGTTCTCTCATAAAAACATCCAAGGCCAACTTTGAGAGAAAAATCGCTAAGGACACTAAAGATAACCACAAAGCCTTCTTCAGCTATGTTAGAAACCTGGGCGGAAACCCTCAGATATGCTCAGAGTTAGCTCACAATGACAAAAAAATACACTGAACCCACAGACATTGCCAACATTCTGGCAGACAGGTTCAGTGCAAATTTCTCCCCTTCCTCACCCCCAAAAGAAGAAATACTTATCCCAACTGAATGTAATCTCCCTGTCATCTCAGATGTCCAGGTGAGAGCCACCCTCAGCAAAGCTAAAAACACAGCATCAATGGGACCTGACGTTATCCCAGGTTGCGTGCTACGTGAACTCCAAGAGGAGCTAAACCCGCACATAAAAATACTATTTAACCTTAGCCTTACTACAGGATATGTACCTGAACACTGGCGTACAGCAACAGTGGTCCCACTCCACAAAGGGGGTACCTCTACAGACCCTGGGAACTACTGCCCCATAAGCTTAACCAGCCTGGTCTGCAAAGCTATGGAAAGAATCATTATGGAACTCATAAACAGAGACATTGGGGACCTACAGACACTTGATCCCACCCAGTTCGGCTTTGTAAAGGGCAGATCCTGCCTTTTGAACCTGGTTGACTTTTTTGAAACAGTCACTAGAGCCATTGATGAGGGCAAAGCAGTCCATACAGCCTACCTGGACTTGGCTAAGGCCTTCGACACAATACCCCACTCAGGCATCATAGATAAGCTCAACAGCTTAAATGTAAACCCTTATGTCACTAGATGGGTTGCAAACTGGCTAAAGGACAGAACCCATAAAATCAAAATCGCTGGAGCCATGTCAGACTCAAAGCCAGTCACAAGTGGTGTCCCACAGGGATCTGTCCTGGGACCCCTCTTGTTCGGCATTTATTTTGCAGATGTTAAAGCAAACATGGGAGGGTTGTGGCTGACAAAGTTCGCAGATGACTGCAAACTAGGCGCCATAGTCGATACACCAGCTGACACATACATCCTACAAAAAGGCCTCACAGAAATGGACAACTGGTGCCGGAGTCATGGCCTTAAACTAAATGCCAAAAAATGTATAGTCATCCCCTTTGGGAAAAACAAAGTACCCACAAATTATCACATAGACAGTAACCCACTGAGTACGGAAAAAGTAATCAGAGACCTAGGGACCCAAGTCGACAGCGACCTCTCATTTGACACCCACGTTGCCAAAGTGGTTAGAAAGACATTCTACCTTGCACATCTTATCATGAAGGGATTCACATCCAGATCCAAGGATGTCATTGTACCCCTATACTCCTCCCTCATCAGACCCATGATTGAGTACAATGCCCCATTTGGTATGTACCTCACCCGGCACTTGCAGCAGCTGGAGAGACCACAAAAGTACCTCACCAAGAGGATCAAGGGTCTCCAACATATGTCTTATTCTGCCAGACTAAAGAAACTCCAGCTCTATTCAGTAGCATACCGCCTGCTCAGAGGTGATCTGTGCCTGACGTACAAGGGCATATCCAATCAGGAACTGATGGACATGGTCCACCTCAAAAAATCCAAATCCATCAGAACCATGAGAGCTAAAGACTTAAACCTCGGCACAAGTATGAATGGGACATGCTGGCGGGATAGATTCATAACCCAGAGGCTTCCCATGCTCTAGAACAGAATCCCAGTTCATGTTAGGCAGAGCCCCTCACTGACTCTCTTCAACAGAAATCTTGATGAGTGGATGGGCGATCGTAAGTTTACCTCAGGGGTCACCTCTGTGTCACTACTAGACAGGGGCACAGTAAACTAATTCTATTATACAAGGGGACCTTCACTGTGTCACTACTAGACAGAGGCACAGTATTCTAAATCTATTCTGTACATTTTTGTACCATTTCATGTGGTGGCGAAAGCCACATCACTATGGCTAGGCTTACAAATGCCCCAGGGCAGATAGCCTAGTACTAAACTATGAAACTATGAAACTATGTGAGGACATAATTTGATTCAGTCAAAAGGCTTAGGCTCCATCTATTGGAAGTTACAGTGCAAATTTCCTGAGGTCCATTGGAGTGAATGAGTTAAATTTATCATTACTAATCCTCTTTTCTACTTTTAACCTTTGTCTTCTTTTTTTTCTTTTATATTGATAGATCTGTTTTCTCCTTTGCACAAATATTGCACCATAGCAGATGTCTTTTTCTTTCCCATGTCCATAGTTCTTCAGATGTATACCACTCTACCTCTTTTTTCTTAATTTGAGGACTCATAGTTCCATCATGCTGTAACATTACTTGTGTTGGATTTTCTACACAAAATCCTTCACTTCCCAGGCAATCCATAACTTCAGTTTCTATTTGTTTAAATTAACCTAACCAATCCTGTTTTCTACTTTCCCCTTTTTGTGTTCATATTTTTTTGTATTGTGAAATCGTCCATATCCATATGGCTTTGCCTGTATTTCTCTTGAAATATTTTTGGAGCTGCTTTATTGTTTTCATTTTTTTTTTCTTCCACATTTGCATAAATATTGCACCATATTAGATCTCTTTTTCTTTATCATGCCCATGTTTCTATTTTATATTTTTCAAAAATCCAGTTTTGTTCTTTATATTTTTTGCACTTCCTCTATCACTTCTTTTTCTAGGTGGCCCAGAGTTTCTCTGTCTATATGTTTTTCATGGGTCTGTTGTATTAATGAACAGAAATTTGCATTTGAAGCTTTTGACAATTTTTTTGTGCAAGTAGTTTTCTTTCCTCTAATTTTTCTCTTAATCTTTCTGAATAGCTTCTATCTGGAAATTATGGGCTTGCCTCTATGGTAAGATATTGAAAATGTAGGATAATATTCATTAAAATATCCACCAATCCTGCTAATTCCCCAATGTAGGTTAGCTAATTAGTATGAAGTCAAGAAAATGAGAAAGATACAGTTGCAGTGAGAAAGACCTCATTATCAGCTCAATACTATGTCACTGAACTGATGACTTGCACTATCAGACCTGGTTATGTTATAATTCTTCCTGGTGGCCCAGATTTCAGACAAGGGCATACCCACATACTCACACACACACACACACACACACACACACACACACACACACACACACACACACACACACACACACACACACACACACACACGCACTTATGCAGCCTCATTCATTCCCCTACACACACACACACACACACACACACACACACACACACACACACACACACACACACATAAATGCTCCTTCTTTCAGCTGTATTCATGCCCCTACAGACATGCTATATAGGACCACACACGCACACACACACATACACGCACACACACACACACACACACACACACACACACACACACACACACACACACACACACACACACACACACACACACACACACACACACACACACACACACACACACCTATAAATGCTCTTTCTTTTAGCTGTATTCATGCCCCTACAGACATGCTATACAGGTATTAAACCCCGTGGCACACCACTAGTAAAGGGCTTCTTGCTGGATTCACCCACTTTTACCATATGTGTCTTGTCCATGAGCCAATTAGGTATCCATCTGGTGACATAGTGATCTATGCCCAGTTTTGTGAGTTTATTATAATACCAGAGTGTCGTTGTCCTGACAAGATGGATTACTGACTGTGTAACTGATCTACCTGGGTGGAATTTTAATTCCCTGTCCTGATTATCACAAGGCATCCCATTCTTTACTCAGTTGGCCAATTCTTTCCTTCAGTAGAAGTATGAACCAGGCAGGGCAAGATCCCTACTGCTGATACATTCCCTGTTCAGAGACAGTGCCTTATGAGCTAATTTGATGCCCCTGGTGGTGGTGTAAATTGCATATTAGACAGCAGACCATCCTCTGTTCCCACTGACCCCCCCTCTAAGAAGTACCCAACCCCCTCTCTGCAGCAGCTAGTGGATATGATATATGGTTCTGATCCTGCTCTTGGAGGTCCCATGCATGATGATTATTTTCACACTGATCCAATAGATGCATCATGCAATCCCATAGCATTCCTGTTGAGGTCAGTAGTGTAGAGAGAACTATTGCCTTTCTCATCCTAGGATAGGTGAACAGGAAATGGCTGCTCTCCTCCACCTTCCTCACCCCAATCTTTTCAGTCACTGAGACACTAATTGAATGTGGATCATTTAGGTCATCATTAGGTCGTTGCTCCTATTTGACTTAGAGCTTGGAGGTTATCTGGCTAGCCTATTGAATCTGCAGGTCATTTGGAATATTGTCTGTTCGTGGGATTCCCCAGAATAAAAATATGAAAGCAAAGGCAGGATTCTGTTTTAGGAGCAAAGCGATTGCAAAGTTACACCTTTCTTAGCTTTATCGAATGCGGTTCAAAGCAGATGCCTCTATGACAGACAAAAATGTGAAGATCAGAAAGTAGATTGTCTACTATATCTGAACTACAGAGAAGTCAAAGTTCTACTTATGAAAAACAAAGTTTCTGGATATCAAAGGAGTTTGCACTAAGGTGTTAATTGGATATGTGTGCTTTTTTTTTCTAGATATTGCTTAAATTAACTGGTAGCCATCGTCTCAAAAGGTAACAAGTATGTTTGCATTTATTTATTTGCTACTGGGACAGTTAAATGAATATCTGTGAATTTTGTAAGTATTTGTGTGCCATATTTTTTTATTCAGAGCTTTTTATTTTTTTCACAGGTTCAGTCCAGAGTGTTAAATGAATGATACAGATATGTGCCTTTTCATACTCTGTACTTTTGAAAAATGTAATTTTCCATATAAGTGGGTGAATGTGATGATATGTGTCTGAAAGCTGCTAAAATGGATCCATATATTGTGTTTATCTATATATTATCACTGCCCCTTTAATACAGATGTGTGGTGAAGCCCTTTTAAGACATAATCTGTACCATAATGCATTGCATTTTCCGAGCAGTAGTCAGTTGGGTGTGAGATGCAGAAGTCTTAACATTGCTTATGCCGAGCTGCCATGTTGGTTGCAATAAAAGATACTTGTTAGCTGAAACTAATGCTGAATCCTGATATTAATAACCTGATCAATAAATTAAATAGTTCTATAGGGCATAGTAACTTCTGATACTATCCAAATGATGACATTCAATGACATTTCCAGAAAAGAACCTCAATATTCATATAAAGTCCAGAACAGCACTTTTGCAGTTTAGTGGAGTTAGAAAACTTGGGCTAACTGGAGAATGGTGCTCTCAGCACTGCTTTAAATGCAAACACAGCCCATGCAAGCTGCCTGGCCCTTCAAAATTAGCATCCTTTTCTGTCATTGTGTGATGAATGAATGGCCCTTTGTTTCCATCAAAGCTTAAAATGGGTAAGCAAAGTTATATTCATGTACAAGGACCACCAGACACAAAATTAAACAAACACTTTCATCTCTTTAACATAAACATTTCAGAAATTAATTAATTTAACAAGCAGAGCATTTAAATGCATAACCTAAGTCATGTAATAGTTAGAATATCAAAAAAGTTCTTAGTTATTTAATTATTTGAAGATATTTTCCTCCTGCCAAGAAAGCAATGTGCATTTGGCAAATAGTTGCTACAAACTGTCACAATGACTTTAGCAGTAAACATAATGTCACGTAACTTTTGATTTTAACATACTTCTTTATAATGATGCTGTCATTTAATCCTGGTCTTAAGTTATCATTCAATTTTATTTCTCAAAATATTTCTTTAATTTCTTATAGGAAATCAAGATTAACTTTTTTCATCATCTCTTGCTTCTTTGGTTACAAAAAAAGATAACATTTTTACAATTTTTACATTTCACAGTTTTAACCAGTGCATTAATATAGTTTGCATTTTATTGCATGCATGTGTTCATCTATCTTCTGGCATTGTTTTTTCTTAGCTACCTAAAATGTTATACATGTAACACACACAGCAAATATAGTGAAATCAGTGAAGCATTGATCTGCTATCCCAACCTGCATCCACTACAGCTTGCAGGACAAAGTAAATGATTTGGAATAAGGATAATTGTTCAGAATGTCAAATCCTGGCCGCAGCTAACTTAGCAAAAGTTAGTAAAAGTAAATAAAGTCCTCTTTCCAGAGGATAAAAAATCCCAGTCCAGTTAAGGGTTTAAGCCTGTCTTTATTCAATGATAGACGAGCATTCCCAATCATGAGCGGACAGGTGATCTGCTGTGGAGACCCCTAACCGGGAAAAAGCCAAAAGAAGAAGAAGACGAGCATTCTTGTAATCAGTTATAGCTGAAATAAGCATTTGGTTTAAAGCTTCTACCAATAGATGGCAGTACAACATTAAAATCTTTGTTGATGGCTATAATAACATTTTCAAAGGCACCCACTTAAGTTCCAAATTAATAAAAGTTTAAATAAAATGTCTCTCTCTCGTTCTCTAATAAACATTTTAAATTATAATTTTTCTTGTCTTAAAAATGGAATAACACATAATTCCTGATGTAAATCTGGCTTCCCTTCAATAATTTTCCAGTTGATTTTTATGTTTTTGGCATCATTTGAACAACTGGGAAAATTAAGGGACATGCCAGACTATAGTTCTTTTGCAGAAATTTTACTTCTTTTGCAGAAATGTCTTTTCCATGCCTGGTGTAATATCCCTAGTGCTCAGCATAGGGGCATAAGCATTATGCCTCCCTTCTCTAACATAGCTGAGAACGTTTCCCACAAATTCCTCTTGATATGCCATTTATTGAAACATATAGCTCTGTCTTGCCAGTTCATCCTGAAAGATGGTCTCTGCAGTTTGTTAATCTTGAAAGATGCAGCATCACCTGTCTTTTAATTGCACTCATTTTCACCTACTTAAGGTGTTTAATTTTAACTCATAGGTAACAGAAAAAGTGGGTTTCTTATGAATCTTAGATCATAGTTTGCTGCACAAAACATATCACTAAAAGAAGTAATGGGTTTTGCTCGTGACCCTGTTAGCAATCCTTGTAGCTCATGGTCAAAGCAAAGCTCATGCCTCACAGTAAACACAAGGCAAACATGACTTGGGGTAACAGAATCAAGTGCTGAGGACAGTGACCTCTTATAGTCATCAGCAATGACATCAAGAGAAATGGCACCATCCTTTTGGGCTAATTGAAGGACCATAGAAGAGAAGATGTTGGGGTTAATATGGTTAGTAGGGAGAATCACCTTCAGTTCAAGTCATGGAGAGTATAGTATGGGAGCTCCTGGCAGAAGCAGACAAGTAAGTGCTTCAACCAAGAATTTCACTACCAGATCAAGTGACTTCTCATCCAATAGGAAGATCAAGCTCATAGTAAGACCTAATCTATAAGTTACGGAGGTTTTAACCTCAGCAAACCCAAATCCTTTAACAATACAGCTGAATTCTTTAGCCTGAGTCACAGACTGAATAGCGACCCAGATATTAAAGTCACTAAGCACAACCGGGTGCTGGAGAGCCAGTCCTGAGTTGGCAAGGAAGTCAATGAATTCCTGTATGAATGACTTCTCCCAACTTGGTTCTTGTTGGAACCTATGCATTCACCTGATCAAATCTTAGAACCTAGGGCTATCCTATTTAAATCCACTCACCATTTAAGAGCATTACACGTTTTTGATGACAGACAAAATGACTAATTAACTAAATTCCCAAATCCTATACTACAATAAATTTTAGGTTTACTATTAAATGATTGAAAACCAAAAGACTGAATCCCAAAAAGACTGAAAATTCAAAATACTGAATGATGGAATTTGCCCCTTCTCCAGTGTTGTGCGATCCTGGTGTTGGTATATATAGTTAGCAGGGGGTGAAGAGGGCGCAGTCCCCCACATGAGGGGAGCAGGGGGACTAGCCTCTTGCATTAAAAATGTATTCAGTATTTTGAATTTTCAGTCTTTTGGTTTTCAGTCATTTGATAGTAAACCTAAATTTTATATATCTGTAGACTCCTACATATTCCTTTTATTCATGTTTTCCTCTTTCTTTTTTCCTACATTTGGATACTGTTACTCATTGATATTGGTATGATGAAGTAACTGTTGAATTTGTCTGTGGGGTCTATTTTCCAAGATATTGTTCAAATAAATGCTTATTGTATAAACAAACCCAGAAGCTTGTTCATACATGGTGTGATACACAAAGACAATGGAACACAGTTGTGCATACCTCTCAACCTCTTAGCTCAAGAAATCTGGGCAAAGCCAAAAATATTGGTGGGACAGATTTTAAACATTGCTCTTACAAACTTAGAAAGTTTCTATAATAAAAGGTTTTGCATTAGCATGCATTTTCTGAAGGATATGAAGTCTGAAACTCAAATTTCTGTTGTTATTTAATGACTTTAATCTGCAATGATTTGTCAGAAAACCACAAATGTTATGAAGAACAGACCAAAAATACAAGGCAAAAATCCAGACATTCTGTGAAAAAATGGACAGTTATGAGGTATACAGATGTGGTGTAATACCTTTTATTGGACCAACACAGGTTTTGCCACTACTCAAGCTTTTGAGCTGGCATGAATCCTTTATCAGGAGTTAAGTTACTGATGTTAGATACAGTTCGTAATCACACTGTGATGATCATGTGGTATTGGTAGTTTACCTTTAAAAAAAGTTCATTGCTGACTGCTTGACTCTGTCCTCTTCCATACAGGAGCCTTAAGAGACTGATCGCTATGTTCTGTGTTATCCAGTTTATTTCTTAGTTATCCTTACACATGCCTTCTAGGCATTAGCAAACTTTTTTATGCAGGAGGTATGATGCCTAACAATTTTACAGAAGTAAACTGAAAGAAAATTCAGCATGATCTGTCATTTGTTGTTCAATGTTCTGATATTAGAACAAAGGCAGTTTTCTTTTGTACTATAGTCAGGACCAGTAAAATACTGCTAAATGAAGCCTTGAAGGATAATGTGCCTTAGACTGAAAAAGTTAAACACTACAAATATTGTGGGCTATTGTAAGACTGCACCATGATGACAAAAGCTGACAATGAGGTTGTAACAAGAAAGCCATAACTAAAGGCTTGTAATATTGCACATATGTCTGTATACAGAGGCAAGGAGAGTCATCATATGTCAGGCTATCAAGTCTCATTTAGAATGAATTTAGACTACAAAGTTAAATATAATTACAAGTCCCTCTTTAGTAAGGTTAGGAAACTGCAGAATAACACTCAACATTGCTCAGCACTTATCCAAAATGCCAATCCTTACTTAGATGCAGTGGAGAGAGCAACATACTAGCAAACAAATTAATTGCATATTTCACCCCAGACAACTGTACAAAGTGCCATTTATCCCACAGAAATTCAAAATTGCCATCATAACCAAAGAACACTTGCTAAAGGTACTCTCCAAAGTGATAAATACATCATCCATGGGACTTGATAATATACCAGATTGCCTGATAAACAGTACAAAAAATGCCCTAGTACATCCCTTCCTATAGGTATTCAACTTAGCCACTGTTTTTTTCCTGAAGTATGACGTACAGCTGTTGCAATGCCACTTTACAAACGTGGACCTACCGCTGACCCCAGAAATTACAGACCCATTAGCCTGACTAGTGTCATGCTATGGAACATTTCATAACTGACCGAATTAATAATGATAGGAAAAAAAAACACTTTAAAGGCTTGATTCCCAGCAGTCTGGGTTTGTTAAGAGTGTATCCTATCTAATGAATCTGGCCAACTTCTTTGGAACAATAGCACAAGTTGTAGACAGTGGACATGTTTTCATATAGCATACCTCAACCTAGCTAAGGCTTTTGACACTATACCACGTGCTAAACCAAAAAGTAAAAAGGTCACACAGACAAACCATTTAGTAAAAACTACAAGAAATACCTAGCCAAGCTTGAGCTTTCACTGTGTGATACCTTAAACCTCCTGTAATAGAGGTCCATGGGATATAGCCCACTCAGATAATGGTGCTCCATTACAGGAGGTTTAAAGTATCACACAGTGAAAACTCTAGCTTGGCTATGTTTTTCTTGTAGTTCTTGTAGTTTTTACCATACCATATGCTAACATAATAAACAAGATGAATGAGCTCTTAACTGAACCATACATAGTTGGGTGGATAGCAAAATGGTGGTGGGATAGAACCCATGTTGTGGGGGTGGCAGGTGCATCTTCAGTAAACATAAAGGTGACCAGTGGTGTTCTTCAGATCTATATGTTGGGAACTCTAATATTTGGCATCCATTTTGCAGATCTAAAAATTACAAATGGGGATCTCTGGCTAATCTGAAAACTTGGTGCCATCATCAAGCCCCCCCCCATACGATATGCAAAAACTCCAAATGGAATTTACACGTCAACAACTGGTGCTCAAAAAATGGTTAAAACGAAATGCTAAATTTTGCAATACCATCACATTTTGTAACCAGTTCCTTCAGCCAGCTTACAGTATAGTCAGTGTCCTTCTTCAAAATGAAAGTGTGGTGAGGGACTGTGGAACATGGGTACAGAATTCCCTTGCCTTTGACCATCATGTTGCAACAGTGGTCAGGAAGTCTTTTTACCTGGTACAACTGATTGCAAAAGGTATGTTGTCTGTATCCAAGAAAGTTTTTACCCCTCCGTATTCCTCATAGATGAGACCTATTATATACACTCATAGAGATACATCTTGCTAGGAATATCAAGCAACTAGAAAGACTCCTAAGATTCCTAACTAAAAAAAATCACTGATTTAAAAAACAAGCACTGCCAGGAAAGGCTGGCAGTACTATTCCTTTATTGAGTGCCCTATAGACTCTTTAAGAGTGATTTATGCCTTGCCTTTCAGGCCGTTAGAGTTTCAGTAATCCATGACCCATTTATATCTCCTCAAATCAAGGAGTCCCACTAAAACTAGATCCAGTGATCTAAACCTACTTTTACAAATAAACAAAAACCTACTTTTATAAATAAACAAAGCACTGTGGAGAGACAGATTGTCCTTTTGCTCCTTGAAAATGGAGGTAAGGTCTAAGGGTACTGGCAGGGCAAAAATGGTCACCATGGTCCATCAGCTTGTGTTTTCTATGATTCTATGATGCTGTGTAATCTTGCCATTATTTGTTCTGCCTCAACATGTGTCACTAAATTGATGCAAATATTTCACTGTAGTGTCTGTTGAGTTATGTTGTTTGTGTATGGGGGTCACACCAATGTAAAAGTGCTTGATCACCTGTACTGGCTGCTTGTGCCTGCCAACTTGTCTTTGTCCCCTGCTGTCCTGATTTTCATTTTTTTACAACTTCTTCACTATCATCCACAATGTAGACTCCAGACTCTTAACTCATTTACACATATAGTGTCACAATAGGTTAAAAAGAGATGGAGGAGTCTCGCAAGCATGTAATAACCCAACCTCAACAAATGTTGTATGCAGTAATATATGCAGTAATATTTCTGATTTTTTTATTATAATTTGTGGGTTACTTAACAAAAGCTGCTGCAGCATATATACTGTATTTAATTGTTTTGCTTTATTCATTGCACTAAAGAATGAATTAATTCATTAATGTACTTGAATTGTGTAATACAGTCTAAACATGTTTTATTAATACATTTTTGCAGTACTGTTACAGCTTCCTAAAACAGTGAAGGTGTTGACATTGTTCTGGTCATATAGTCTGCATTACATGGAGTGATTGCCAGAACTATCTGATTTTCATCATTTATTATGCAGTCGTTGTATATTAGTGTGATACAGACTTTTCTATAAGACTGGATTGTAAAGGGTTTCTGCAAGTAATTAAAAATTGCTGTTATGTCTGCCAGTTAAAGCAGAGAACTCTCTGACTTGTTATTTAGCTGCTTCCTGCACCATGGGTGCACAGTCTGAATCTTTCCATCTTCATTTATCTGCTGTATATCCATGAACAAGTGACTTTCTACAGACAGGGCTTTTGGCTATTTGAAAATTTTGGCTAGGTTTCTTAATGGTCTCCTGGACTGCATGCTTTGTAATTAATTATGAACCTGTGGTCTTTTTTGCCAGACATTCCCTATTATACAGCTGATCTAATTCAGGAAATGTTATAGCAATACCATCAGCACACCAATTTTTTAATGCAACATTGGCCATTTATACTTCAAGGACAGAAGGCACTGCATTTGTAGATAATCACCGAAATGTAAATTTGTTTGCCAGCAAGCAACATCTGCATTAGCAATAGTTCTGTTTAAGATGAAATTATTCAGATAAATTTTATGTCTGCAAAGATTGTGTAGATTGACTTAGTATATGTAATTAGATGGTTAATATTTCTTATACTTTCATAGGTTTATAGGTAAGTACTAAGCTACCTGCCTTTGTGGGCCATTATAAACCTAGCCAATTTCTCTTGGTAAGAATCAAACCCTGCACCTCTTGCCTGTGAAGTAAACACCTTAACCATTACGCCACCTCCCAACAGGGAGGGGTGGATTAATACTTTGCTCTTTAAACTGTGCAACAAATGGCTGGGTATTATGGCACGATAGTGATCTTTATATAATGTTATGTAGTTTATCCAAAGCTCCCAATAAAGTATATGTAATTTATATCTTTATAACAATAAGGAGTGTACACAGTCAACAAAATAACTAGAACTTCTTGTGGGGAGCCATCTGTGATTAAAAGTTCTTTATGCTCTTATCATTTTTATATGTATTTTAATTGGGCTTTGTAGGACTAATGGGTATGTGTGTGAATTACGTTGGGATACTTTGCTATAACTATTGTGTATTGTGTGTTTGTGTGAAACATTTGAAAATATGTTACTTTGGTCATTATTATTGCTAATTTTTGACACTGGCATTTGAGAAGGATGAAGTCAGCAATGGATCTAGAGTAGCAGGGTCTGGGAGATCTCTGTGGATACAAATGACTAACCCTGCTGAGATGATGCAATCAAAAAGGCATTAGTCTACTTTTGCATGACTAGTTCTTTGCAGCTAATTGAAATACTTTACTGTGGATGTTTTTATCACAATCAGACATGTAATGTATACACAGCCAATAAAATGGACATAACTAATGAGTAAGGATATAAGTGAATTGGAATGAAAGCGATTTGAAAAGCCTTTTTGGTTTAAATGTCCCAAAATTAGTACTTTTTTCATTATTGGTTAATACATTTTGTTTCATTGCTTATTGGAAAAAATGTTCAAAACTACAAATTTAAAACACACAGTAACAGACATTGCTAGTTTAAACAAGAAATATAGTATAAAACAATCAGGATGGTGAACCCAAAAGAACAAATGCATTTATGCATGGTCCTAATAATATGTGTGGGCTGGGGGCATGGTTTGAAAGCAGCCTGGTGCCCATGGTGTACTTACTCCACCACTGTTGGCAGGGATATCGCAAATCTTATTTGACCCTGAATACACTTCAGTAGGGATTAAGCCTTTTGGCACTTGACCACACAGCATGATATCTTTTGCCTTCACTGATGAGAAAGCCCTCTGATTTCATAGACTTTCTTTTTCAGCTACAACATTTCAAATCCTTGGCAGCATCCTTTTCCTCCTTAACACACTCTTTAGCATACTTGGGCCTCCAACTCAGTTTTCTCTTGAAACTTTAATTTCTGTCTGCATTCCCCTCTTGCTGATTATCTGTTAGGCTTCTTTCTAGGATAACCTAGTGAACCACTGAGAACTACTCACTGAACCTAACTCAGTCTTACTGCTAAGATAACTCTGCTAACATATGGGATTACTCACTACTGAATGTTTATTCTTGATCAATAAGGCTGAACATTTTTGTTTTGAAATTTACAGGTGACTGGTCCCTGCCTGACTTACAAGACTATCTTTTATGGAAGTTAAACATAATTATTTTTTAACTCAGTTACTCTGGATAGATGCAAACCTACTCGTTATTTTCCTATATACTGACAATTGATTGTTGTCCAGTGATTTCAGGTCATGTCCATTGCATACATTTGTCACTATTTATCTTTATATACCTATATGACTTCCATGCTTTGCAACTTAATCAAGACTGAAATCAATCTGTACTGGAGTTGGTCCATTAACCTGTTTACAAAACAGACAAGAAATATATAGATGTATCACAGAAAACAGAGGCGGGGAAACCTTTCTAATCAAAAGGACATGGCAGATTTCAATTTTTATGATATATTTAAATAAAAGTGTGCTTTCTGTTATGACTGCTCTGTCTCAGCTTACATATACTGTTGTGACAGACATCTGCAGATCTATGTAAAATATTAGCTATATTTCATGCTGCAATATTATTATAAAAGATACACAGTGGTATAGCAGCTTGCAAAATATGCTGAAAGAAAGTAGTGGAATTCCAATAATGTCTGAAAGTCCCACATTTCAACACATGAATCCAATTTGGTCAAGGAATTATAGACAGCCATAATAATGAAGGAAACATGACCATATAGACACAAAAACCTTACTTGCCTATGCATTCCTAAACCATTTAATGTCATACCATACCATAAAACAATATAGAACAGACAGAGGCAGTATAGCACAGTGTAATTCAAACATTGGTATGATTGCAGCAGACCTGGAAATTTTCTCAGCTTAGCCTACAACACACAACTGTAGCTCCTTTCCAAGACTGCATATACTGAACACATCTAAGTGGTATGAACAGCATTCATCAGGGCCTAGTCTGGGAACTGTGAGAATGAATAATATATAGGCTTGGCCTAGGGGAAGAGTTGTGTTCCTGCACTAACAAGGCTATATGCACTGTGAACAGTGGATTTGGCACTGGTGAAAACACACAACTCCTTCTTAAGGCTTTCGGCAGTAAGAAGGGAAGAAAATGCTGAAAGCCTTAAGAAGGAGTTGTGTGTTTTCCCTAGAGCCAAACCCACTCTGACATGTCAGTCCAGCTCAACTTAATAATGTTTATGTACTGGAAAAAGCATGCAAATTTAACTTTGATAAAAGACTGAATCGCCTTTCCAATGCTGTGCTAAGGAAGAACTGCCCATAGCCTTTGCCTAGATGAAAAACTATACCTTCTTAATGCTGTTTAACACCAGCGGACAGCTTACACATTCTGGCTATATTTATTCATGATGATAGATGTCATCCTGGATAATAGAATGATACGTGTGAAGCTGTGACCTTAAATTATGTACTGAAATATGAAAAAAATAATATGCGTACAGTAGGGTACCACTTGAATACAAGAAGTGAGATGATGGTAATTGCTCTTGTGAATGTGCTGCAACTGAAAGGCAGGATGTCAAGAGGTAGCAAATCCATTTCTTAGTGTGGGTAATGAAATGATAGTATGCACTTATAGCTAGCTGAACTGATGATTTGTTTCAGTTGCTGTGAGTCTTTGTTTTTACTATTTGCACACTATTTATTTTTGCCTTGTTTATATTGAATGCTGTGAGTTTTGTTTTACTTTTACTTTGAAGATGCTTCTTTAGTGCAACATTTATCTTTGTTGTGCATCTACTAAATATTGTGACATTTTTCTTATTTTAGAAACATTCCTTGTGCACTTTTTATTTTTTATCTATTGAACGTTGTGATTTTTTAAAATTTCTTATTTTGGAGATACTTCATTTGCTCTCTTTGATAGCAGTATATCATATTCACATAATAGCCTCCTCTCCAGTCTTTGATTTTTTTGACTGTACTATTTTGTAATGTATTGCTATTTGGTGTGTTGTGTGTGTGTGTGTGTGTGTGTGTGTGTGTGTGTGTGTGTGTGTGTGTGTGTATATTTATATGTATACCTATAGCTTTATATATCTATATAAAGACAGAGATTGTCTCTTTTTATATACAGACTCACACACACACACACACACACACACACACACACACACACACACACACACACACACACACACACACACAAATACATGTGTGTATATAGGATCATAGGATCATAGGAAGTTACTAGGCTATTGGCCATGAAGCACTTACAAGCCTAGCCAAGAAATTAGCCCATAGTCTGACAATTCAATACCCGATGCCCCTGACCAGCATGGACGCAGGTGCAATCCCAGGGGTGTATTTTCTGGGGTCTATATCATATGAGTGAATCGCACAAATTTTTGATAAATGCACGATCCATATATATATATATATATATATATATATATATATATATATATATATATATACCTCAAAGTGCTTTTTCAGAGATCGCGGTACAGTGAAGGATGGGATAGTTGCCCTTTCCTCTCTGTAGTGCGATCTCGGAGTTGGAATATATATTTAGCGGGGGGGGGGGGTGCAGACCCCCACAATAGGAAGTTCAAGGTCCGGTACATTCAATATTATGAGCATTCGCAATTTGTGCGATTCGCTCATATGATATAACCCTATTTTCTGTTCCCCATCCAGTTATCCAGTTTGCGCTTAAAATGGGTAATGAAATATTCTGCTTAACTTGGAGAGGGTGTCTATTCCACAGAAGGGGGAGTCTCTGGGACACCAATCTGTCCCACCAACAAGTCCTATTGATGACACAGACCAGGTTAAGGTCAAACAACCGTTTAATTACTTACCTTCTGGCGAAAGTACATTTTTGATAAATGCACTTTTGCCAAAGTGTGTTCGGTGGTTTATGTTTCGGTGAAACGTGTGTTCAATGGAGAGTCCTAGATCCATATATATATATATATATATATATATATATATATATATATATATATATATATATATATATATATATATATATATATATATATACATACAAACACACACACACATATATATATATATATATATATATATATATATTTATATTAGATAATAGAAAAAATGTCAGCGCACAAGATAACCTGTATGAGTGGATTTGTTTGAGTAATATAACTGTAGCCTGTGGTTTCACCAAAAACGTCTTTTTAGTGCATGCTAACCATTATTCCCTTCAAGCACTTAATTGAATATGCAAACAAGTCATGTGGATACCAATGTCATGAATGAAAAGTCATATTGTGAGTCCATACACAGATCATTAAAATTAGAGAAAAAAGTTTTGAAAAAAAAACACATTCTGAATCCATACATAGAACATTAAAATCAAACAAAACCAAACATTCTGAAGTACTTAGAGCAATACAAAACTATTTTAAGTATTATTATTATCTATTGGTAGTGTTGTCGCCTCACAGTAAAACACTGTCCAGTTCGATTCTCAGCTAGAGCGTCTTCTGCGTGGAGGCATGCATGAATGGGTGTAGCTTCGTTGAAGGTTGTGCGTCAGGGCTGGCAACTCGGCACGTAAAATCAACTGCCAATCATTAGTGGACCGGAGTTCCGCTGTGGCGACCCCTAACCGGGAAAAGCCGAAAGACACAACAACAACATTATTATCTATTGCATATTTAACAAAAAAAAAAAAAAAAATATATATATATATATATATATATATATATATATATATAAGCAATGCAGAGAGCCCAACCAGCAAAGCTAAAAGTAAGATTTGTTTTATTCGGTAAGCACTTTAATGCACTAGAGACCATATGGTGATATCTAGATATTGCAAAATAGTTCTTAATGTACTTCAGTCATTTAACAGATCATAGATAAACACTGGTAACGTGTATGTTTGCAAAATGGCATTTTTTAGTCAGGAATAGCAGTTATTGTTTGAAGAGTTTTAACTGAATATTTGTAGGAATAAGTATATTAGAGGGTCAGCCCAGGTTGGAAGGTTTGGAGACAAAGCCAGAGAGGCAAGATTACGTTGGTTTGGACATGTGCTGAGGAGGGATGCTGATAATATTGGGAAAAAGGTGCTAAGGATGAAGCTACCAGGTAACAGGAAAAGAGGAAGGCCTAAGATAAGGTTTATGGATGTAGTAAGAGAGGACATGCAGGTGGTTGGTGTGACAGAGCAAGATGCAGAGGACAGGAAGAAATGGAAACAGGTGATCCGCTGTGGCGACCCCTAACAGGAACAGCCGAAAGAAGATGATGATGATTTGTATTATTTGTCACTGATTTCTATTAGTTATATTTTGTTTATTTTGGAAAGCAATCTGTATTCATCTTAGTTTTAGATATTTGCTTGTAGTGTTTTTACTAGCTGTTATTTTTTCATTGTCTGGCTGCTGAATTTGTCGGCTTTTGAGTTCTCCTGTAAGTTACGATTGAATGTAATATAGTGCATAAGAAAGAACAAATCCTGGACTACAGGGGCTGCATTTAAGGAAACAGACTGGTGTCTCTGAAATGATCTAGCAGTAGAGATGTCCTGATTGCAGTAGAACAGTGAGTGTTGGGGATATATAAATAGCCTCACCAAAAACAATAAAAGTAATTTATATGATGTAGTAGAACTGATGCAGGATGATACAAGAGTTCCTGTGATTTGCAGCACAGATGGCAGAAAGGTGCCTTGTGTGGATATAGGATTCAGAAAGTACAAGGCATAAAAAATGGCGGTGAAAGAAAGTAGAAGGTGTGGAAAGCTGTAAAGAATGGAAAGGAAATAAAACAAGAAAGGCTATACAAAATAAGCCATGTATATTTTAAGTATTTTAGTAGACAAGAAACAGCATGAAGAAAAAAAAACACAAAAATGAAGAGAATTCCCAATGTCATAGAAAATGTCTGTGAGGTAAGTTAAGAAATGAGGTCTGTTAGTCAGCAATAAGTGTTTTTACATTCTTGCTGAGGTCAATGTGAAGGCAGTTTTTCTATGTAACTGGACTGAGTATAGCAGAGGAAAGTGAAAGCTTCTTGACACAAAAATATCTAGACTTTCAGAACATGCAGGGTTTCTGCAAATAAAAATGCAGATTAGCTTAATATGCTTTCATGCAGTTTTCTATTCCTGTGTTACCCAATGTCTTAACAGTCCACATTTAAAATGCTACATTCAATTTTAGTCTTTCTGAAACTAAGGTAGGGTACATTCTACAGGGCTGACCCTATTGCACGCAAATGATTTCAGGCTGTAGAAGCCCTTGTTTTTTGTAAATTGCTCAATCTACCATTGTTACTACACTACATATTTCCTGAAACTCCGTCAGCTTCCCGTTTTCACCATTTTTAGTTTAGATTTGAACTACACAGCTTGCTTGTTAATATCCTCTGAAGAGTGCAACCAAACCTTAGTAAGATTTAATTACGGGCTTTATAACATTGGTCATTCAGTGCAAGAAAGCAGAACTGATTAACATGATCATCAAAATAGGTGATGTCTATTTCTCCAAGTATAACATTTATTTGATAAAATTAAAGGAAATAAGAAGACAATGCTGAAGGACCACTGAACTGAAGAATGTTCAGACCACTTTGTATGACAACATGAAATGAGGGATGTAGGACTCTTGACACCAATTGCCCTGCAGATGAAAACAGTGTACATTTGAGTAATTAACTGATGAAGTATTGAATATTTACTCTTCTGTTCACCTTTTCCATTTCTAATTATTCTATTAGCAGTATAAGCCACACACTTCTGGTTTAGTTTTTGTCATTGACTATGTAACTACAAGTTAATGTTTAAATTGCACACATTATGGGTTGTTTTACATTGGATCTCAGGATTACATCTCATATGGTGAGAAAGTATATTCTTCCTTAAGCCACAGATTGTATTTATTACATATGATTTTTAAAAATATAATGTTAATTCCATGTCGTATTCAGTTAATATGCAATTTAAAAAAAAATCATTCTGCAATGCATTGTGCATTTTTGTAGCCAGGCAAAACTGCCTGTAGAAAACAATAGTTTTATGAAGCAAATATGTAATTTAAAGGTTATGGTTTGAGAAGTTCATTAACATGCAGACTTGTGCATAACTTTTAACCAAGTTCCAACCAGAAAAGTCAACTAAAGATACCAGTTCATATAAAGTTTTTAGGTTCATAAGTTCATAGGTATATAATAGGCTAGCTGCCCCGTGGAACATTTTAAGCCTAGCTAATTTCCTTTTTTTGTGCTTTTGTTCCTTTTTTGTTTGTTCGGTTTACTTTATTTACTGGCAGTACATCTACAAAAAGGAAACTAGTGAGTAATAGTAGACAGAACCTTAACAGGAGGTGATGGGAAAATAGTTTAGTAACCATAACATTAAAATAAGTAAAACATAAATGTTTCATTGTGACATAAAAAAGAAACCAACAAAAGAAAGGGCTATTTTAACTATTTATTTATTTCCAGTTTGATTACCGGGGAAGTCCACTGGGCCGGAATGACCAATTTTCAGTGGAGGCCCAGAAGTTGCATAATACAGTTACAGTCAAAAATGAGAAATTAATTTTATTTTAATTAAAAAAAAAACGTTTTTTTTTTTTTAAAGGGCATTAGGCGTTCCTCTTTAAGAACGCTGTTTGCATCCATAGGCGCCAGAACCATAGAAGACACATGCGTGCATTGCACGCTAACGTAAATTCAAACTCCGATCCATTGTTTATATGCAGGCTGATTGAGGTAAGGATTTTTCTGCCAGAGAAGTGCTCCGTTTTGTTTATTTATATACAGCAGAGGAACGTTCCATACACATATGTGGGATCTTAAAGCGTTCATGGTCCTCGAGTTTCACACGGGTCTGTACTAAGGTAGATGCTGATTATAAATATTTGAATTCATTCTTTAGTGTGCAAGCCTGCCTATGGTCAAAAATTTGTAACTCAAGTTCTGGAGTCTTGTTTCAAGGAATTTCAGTGCATGTAAAACTTCATGATTCTGCAATGGAGTGTAAACTACATCCATGGAGGGACAAACTTGTATGAATATTACAAGATGATATAGAAATATTATTTGGTAAATGAAAATTTTATAACTCTCTCTTCAGTGGTGAAAATACAATGATGCTATAACTGTAGTACTGGGCAAAGATTTTCTCATCAAGTTTCTTTATCCACAAGTATTTTCAGTAGAATTTTCAAGAATTTCACTTCTTACTGACTATTGAAGTAGAACATGTTAACAAACCTGCCCTTAGATTAATGATATCATGGTTAATGCTTTTATTACTAATAATAATTCTAAAAAAAAATAGTCCTTGGAGAAAGCGTTGTTTGAAGCAATAGCTGTTCTGCACATATATGAGAGAGAATGAGACAGAGAAAGAGAACAGTTCTTAATTATAGCAAACATATTTTTGTGAAAGTTTTTTCCTGAAGAGTTGTTGTGACAGATTATACAGACCTTTCCTCATATTTGTTTGTCAAGTTGTCACACATGGTAATATTTATCTCCTGAGTTATATAAGTATTAGCTCTTTATTTGTCCTGTAGATGGAATGTCATCTAAACCCTGTGGTCTGCCTTGGAATTTGATGGTGATTCTCTCAGCTATGATACTAATCTTGTTGACATTAAATCATAGCATTAATTTTATATATAAAATTCAGTAAATTACATTCACCACAATTAAATTAGAGTCCACTACATTCCTTCCAATATTCTAGTTGTGTATATCACTGAATGTTTGGGATCAATGTGGAAGCTGATTTGTACCTTAAATTTCAATTATGTAGTGTTAGAAAAAATGGCCATTCAAAAAATTAACAACATAGCAGAATTTGTCTTAAGAATAAAGCAAAAAGCAATTACATCTGTTTAATATAAATAAATACATCTTTACAATTTTCCTATAGAATGTTAACTTTATTTGAGGTCTTGAAACAAAACAAATAATGGTTAATTGATTTATGTGTGGTTAATAAAACAAAGACAAAAACAAAGCTATCGAAGATCCCTGGGCAGGAATGGAAAAATATAGAAAAAAAATAAAGTTCACACTACAATGATGGAAGAAAACAAAAATGAGAGAAAAAGGGAAAAAAAGAATAATTTTCTGTGTCTCAATGACTCGTGTATGTAAACTTAGAATAAACTAAAACAAGTCAAGGTCAGAACACATCTGCCATTAAATGATTGAATGAGCTGCTTCTAGTGTGTCCCTGCTTGCCATACTACTTAACTCAAAGAATAGCTGGGACTTTGTTTACTACTTAACTAAAAGAATAGCTGGGACTTTGTTTACTACTTAACTAAAAGAATAGCTGGGACTTTGTTTACTACGTAACTAAAAGAATAGCTGGGACTTTGTTTACTACTTAACTCAAAGAATAGCTGGGACTTTGTTTACTACTTAACTAAAAGAATAGCTGGGACTTTGTTTACTACGTAACTAAAAGAATAGCTGGGACTTTGTTTACTACTTAACTAAAAGAATAGCTGGGACTTTGTTTACTACGTAACTAAAAGAATAGCTGGGACTTTGTTTACTACGTAACTAAAAGAATAGCTGGGACTTTGTTTACTACGTAACTAAAAGAATAGCTGGGACTTTGTTTACTACGTAACTAAAAGAATAGCTGGGACTTTGTTTGCTACGTAACTAAAAGAATAGCTGGGACTTTGTTTGCAGTATTCTTTATTATTTGCTGCAAGAACTAAAAGAAAAATCTAGCAAGGCTAGACTTTCCATTGTGGGATTCCTTAAATCTCCTGCATAACAGACAACATGGGATATAGCAAATGACCCTTGAAAGACATCATATAAATAAGAAAAGTTAAACAGGTGTTCAGAATCTTTATTATAAGTTGGCCAAATTGATTTCTACAATAACTTTCACTCTACCTCACATTATCTCCCTAGTCTAGTATAGGGAGGAAATCAGCTGTTATTTTCATATTTATTAATTTATAGGTAAGATGATTTTATATTATTTCTATTTTATTTACTATGTGTAAAGTTATACGTGGGATTATAAGTTCATAAATTAGTACCAGGCCAACTGTCCTTGTGGGCCATTCCAAGCCCAGTCAATTATCCCAGGTGAGAATCAAATCCTGAACCTTGTGCTTATAAGGTGAACACCTTAACCACTATGCCAACCTCCCACTCTTGTAGACATATTTATATTCTTTAACTCTCTCTCTCTCTATAGATATATATATATATATATATATATATATATATATATATATATATATATATATATATATATATTCTGCTTTCTATTTCTGTTTGCATACTATATCATGTACTATTACTTTATCCCTAGGTTTTATATTTTAGCTATAATCCTTGTGTAGAATGTCATATAATAGAACATTTATACTTACCCTTATATATTCAATATCCTTTAATGTAGTACTACTGTTAGAATTAGGCCTATGTTTTTCTTAAATATTATATCTAATAGTATCTGAACAAATATCTGAAAAATATTCCCTTCTAAGATTCAATATTTCCATAACAAATTGCTCTTAGATGTTAAGTTTTGTTATCATTAAAAAGAGACAATAACATAGAAAATCAATCCTAATTTTTTTTAGCAGAAGTGTCATTCTATAGACTAGTATATAAACTATCCTTTTGGTATACTGCGAGCATTCAGAACTGTTTAATAAATGACAATGGTTTAAAATGCATTTCACTGTTTTTTGCTTATTCTCTAACTTGTATTCATTGGCTTTTTAGCATATGATTCCAAATATTATGATTATTTATTTTTGGACAGGAAGAAGTAACCTGCACAGTTCTTAGAATGTTCAAAACTCCCAAAACATCACAAAAACACTGAATATTCTAATTATGCTTCTTCAAGCTGGTCTTCATGACAAAGGCTT
The DNA here is from genome assembly GCF_019279795.1 of Protopterus annectens. Lineage (NCBI taxonomy): Eukaryota > Metazoa > Chordata > Ceratodontiformes > Protopteridae > Protopterus > Protopterus annectens. The sequence continues at coordinate 556,595,580 of NC_056734.1, read as the reverse complement.
GCAAATTAACAGTTTATTAACTACTATATGCCTCATATTTTCAGATTGTTTCTTATAAAATTGTGTTATTTCTGGCAAATCACTGCAGACTGAAGTTGAGTTTTAGATGTCATATCCTCAGAAAATGCATACTAATGGAAACAATTTTGTTCTATCCATTTTCTAAGGAGGTCGGGGATGTATGTATGACATTGTATCATACAATTTGTATGTGACTCATATTTCTCAACTGTACAGATTTTCACAGAGATTGAGGTATGTGTGTGTGAGAAAGAGTGAAATGTCCTATTTAGAGTTAGCAGGTGGAATTTATTTTCAAGGAATTGTGAGCTTCAAGGGAAGAGAAGTTTACTGCTGCTCATGCCAAGTCTGATTAAAATGTGCAACTGTTTTGTTTAACAAATGGTATCACTAGTGTGGTGTAGAATTTCAAAACAGTCTTAGTAGCACAGCAGGTAGCATACTTGCATCTTGGTGTAGAAGGCTGGAGGTTGTACTCCCACTGCATGTATAGTATTTTAAGGGGAGGAGTGCTGTAGTCCTGAGTATGTCCTCCGTTTGATGAGATGCCTAGTAACTATGAACCTGTGTTTCCGCTTGCCACTTATTCCTATTGCAATATACAAGCTTAGCATTGTTTTAAATGTAACATAGGCAATTTATTGTTTAAGGGGAGCAGGCACTGAATTTGTAGATGAAACACTGAAATATAAAGCTGTTTTCTAGCAACAACCTCTCCATTAGTTTCAGATCTCTTTAATGTGAAATTATTCAGATGACTTTTACTTCTGCAGAGACTGTGCATATTGACAGATATTGGTGGATTGTAGTGATAGATGTTTAACTGGCCTTTTACGGTTGAAATGTTCTGAATTGGGCAATTTGTCATTATTGGTTCATATGTTTTGTTTCATTCATCATCATCATCATCTTTCAGCTGTTCTTGTCCTCTGCATCTTGCTCTGTCACACCAACCACCTGCATGTCCTCTCTCACCACATCCATAAACCTTATCTTAGGCCTTCCTCTTTTCCTCTTACCTGGCAGCTCCATCCTTAGCATCTTTTTCCCAATATACCCAGCATCCATCCTCAGCACATGTCCAAACCAACGCCTCTCTTGCTTTGTCTCCAAACTGTCCAACCTGAGCTGACCCTCTAATATACTGATTCCTAATCCTGTCCATCCTAGTCACACCAAGTGCAAATCTTAACATTTTTAACTCTGCCACATCCAGCTCTGACTTCTGCCTTTTTGTCAAGGCCACTGTCTCCAACCCATATAACATAGCTGGTCTCACTACCCTCTTGTAGACCTTCCCTTTCCCTCTTACTGGTACTCGTCTGTCACAAATCACTCCTGACACTCTTCTCCACCCACTCCATCCTGCCTGTACTCTCTTCTTCATCTCTCTTCCACACTCACCATTACTCTGAACTGCTGATCCCAAGTACATAAACTCATCCACCTTTACCAACTCTACTCCCTGCATCCTCACCATTCCTCTACCCTCCCTCTCATTTACACACACATATTCTGTCTTAGCCCTGCTGACCTTCATTCCTCTCTAGAGCATATCTCCACCTCTCCAGGGTCTCCTCAACCTGATCCCTACTCTCACTACAGATCACAATGTCATCTGCAAACATCAGTCCATGGGGCCTCCTGTCTGATCTCATCTGTCAACCTGTCCATCACCACTGCAAACAAGAAAGGGCTCAGAGCTGATCCTTGATGTAATCCCACCTCCACCTTAAACGTATCTGTCACTCCCACCACAATTCTCATCAATGTCACACTACCCTTGTACATATCCTGTACCACTCTTACATACTTCTCTGCCACTCCCGACTTCCTCATACAATAAAACAACTCCACTCTAGGCACCCTGTCATATGCTTTCTCCAAGTCCACAAAGACACAATGCAACTCCTTCTGACCTTATCTGTATTTCTCCAACAACAATCTCAAAGCAAACATTGCATCTGTAGTGCTCTTTCCTGGCATGAAACCATACTGCTGATCAGTAATCATCACCTCCCTTCTTAGCCTAGCTTCCACTACTCTTTCCCATAACTTCAAGCTGTGACTGTTCAGTTTTATCCCTCTGTAGTTACTGCAGCTCTGCACATCACCCTTATTCTTAAAGATAGGTACCAAAACACTTTTTCTCCACTCCTCAGGCATCCTCTGACTTTCCAAAATTTCATTAAACAATCTAGTTAAAAATACCACTGCCATTTCTCCTAAGCACCTCCATGCTTCCCCTGGTATGTCATCTGGGTCAAAAGCCTTTCCATTCTTCATCCTCTTCACAGCTGTCCTTACGTCCTCCTTGCTAATCTGTTTCACTTCCTGATTCACTATCCCCACATCATCCAACCTTCTCTCTGTCATTCTTTTTATTCATCAACCCCTCAAAGTACTCTTTCCATCTACTCAACACACTCTCCTCTTTTGTGAGTACGTTTCCCTCGCTATCCTTTATCACCCTTACCTGTTGCACATCTTTCCCAGCTCTGTCCCTCTGTCTAGCCAATCGGTACAGGTCCTTTTCTCCCTCTTTAGTGTCCAGTCTCTCATACAACTCTCCATATGCCTTATCCTTAGCCTTCACCTCTCTCTTTGCCATGTGCCTCATCTCCTTATACTCATGTCTACTTTCTTCATCTCTTTGACAATCCCACTTCTTCTTTACCAGCCTCTTCTTCTGTATACTCTCCTGTACTTCCTCATTCCACCACCAGGTCTCCTTGTCCTCCTTCCTCTGTCCAGATGTCACACCAAGCACCTTTCTAGCAGTCTCCCTTACTAGTTCTGCTGTAGTTACCCAGCTATTCGGTAACTCTCCACTGCCTCCCAGTGCCTGTCTTAACTCTTCTCTGAACTCCACCTCACAATCACCCTTTTTAACTTCCACCATTTAATCCTTGGCACTGCTTTCACACTCCTCCTCTTGATCACCAACATCATCCTACAGACCACCATTCTATGCTGCTTAACTACACTTTCCTCTGCCATCACTTTACAGTCTCCAATCTCCTTCAGACTGGCCCTCCTACATAGGATATAATCCACCTGTGTGCATCTTCCTCCACTCTTAGTTTTGTTTCATTGCTTACTGGAAAAAATGTTCAAAACTATAAAACACACTCTCTAAGTGGTGCTGTATTAACAAGGGATATAATTCAATTATTATACATCATAATTAATACAATCAGGAAGATTAATCCAAAGCAGTTATGCATGGTTCTGAAATATGTGCAAAGGGCCTATGATTTGAAAGCAGTCCAAAGGTAAACTTAACCTGCCACTGGCCAGATGCATTTTCTTTGAATGTGAGTTTCAATGCTGTTTCAGTGAATGCGAGTTTCAAAGGTAGAGAAGTTTTAATGCTAAGTCTGTTTTCATTGTAAGACTATTGCTTTGTTTAAGTTTAACAAATGTCTATCAGTGTTTGTGCTATAAAATAGGAAGTTACTAGGCTATTGGCCCTGAGGCCCTAAAATTTGAAATAAAAGTTGTAAATTAAAACCAAATATCTGTAATCATTGTAGAAGTAAAGCATAAAACAGTATGCACACCGAGAGTTTTGAACAGTGTTTATGGCAACTGGGGAGAAATAGCCAAGTAATGGGATACTGAAATGGCTGTGTGGCTGTGTCTTGGGGGGGTGAAGGGGCGGGGTTGGGGGTGGTGCTTTTAAGGGGGCGGGGCTGGGGGCGGTGCTCTGATTTTGCACCCCCCCCCTGCAAAAAATCCTGCGGGCTCCCTTGGTTACAGTACAAGTGGTACACAGGTATAAAAGATACATTATACAAAAAAGTTGCAATTAACACATTTGGTGTCATGGTATTTAACAGAGTGCATGGTTTTACAATTTCATTTAAGGAGCACTCTAATGTATGGAGTCTGACAACAATGTATGTATTAACATGAGTAGAAAGAGAAGACAGAATAAAGAAATAGAGAATACACTCTGCTTACGCATAATTAAACATGGATGCTATTTACAATATTTACAAGGTTGAGTTGAGTCAGAGTGGCTATATGTGTTGTTGAGAGCATAGAGAGCCCAGGCAAAAGAGAGAGAACACACTGGGAGAAGAAGGATTAGCTTGGATTAGGTAGGATGAAGGCAGGTACATTTTCGCTTAGAGGACAGGAGTTTAAAAAGCAGGCTTTTAAAGTTTTTAGAGTTTGGTATAGATCTTAGAGTAGATGGAAGGAAATTCCATTTTTTTGCCAAGTGAGTAAGAGAGGAGAAGTTGGCCAGCAGGACAATTTCTTTATTCTGTCTTCTCTTTCTACTCATGTTCATACATACATTGTTGTCAGACTCCATACATTAGAGTGCTCCTTAAATGAAATTGTAAAACCATGAACTCTGTTAAATACCATGACACCAAATGTGTTTATTGATAGCTATTAAATTCTGATGTTCAGATCTTAGTGTTCTGTTGGGTATGTGGGGGGGGGGGGATTAGTTAGGGCAGGATAGTTGCTGGATCCCTTAAATTTAGCTTTAGGACAAAGCTGCATTTTTCACATAATCCTCTATGCATGCTGCCTGTAGCAAACGACTTTTTAAGTATCCCACTTTCATTTTTATGTGGCTCGCTTGCTTAATTTCTGAAAATGGGTGGTTTATTTGTTGCTTCTAAAACAGGTGTGAGTGATGAGTGATCATCTTGCATTATTAAGTAAGAAGATAATATTCTTTATGCTCCTGTTATAATGTCAGAATACATAATCCCTCCTTAGCATGAAGTATAAAGTGTGTGAAAGTAGGCAATACACACACACACACACACACATATCTATCTATATATATATATATATATATATATATATATATATATATATATATATATATATATATATATATATATATATATATATATATATATATATATATATATATATATAGGTCTACTTCAGAATGTCGACTGTTCAGAATGCCGAATTTCATATGGTCGACACCATATGATCGACATTTTGAAAGACCGACATCCTGAAATAGCACTGTTTACTTACCTGTAAACACAGTAAAACCATTCAACTCTCACTGTAAGGTCATAAGGGATTCCCAAACAGGAATGAATGGGCCTTAGGACTCTCACCCCCTGCCAGGAATTACTGGCTCCTGTAAACATAGAATGATTAGGTGCAGTTAGAGGAACCATAAGGCTCTCTCCAGTGGGGAGGGGTGATGTTAAAAAAAAAAAAAAAAAGAGTAGATGGAAGTTGGGGAATGGAAAGAGGGTAAAGGGATGGAAGCATGTGCACACAATCAAACATAAAACAGACAAAGATTAGAAGAGAAGGTGCTGACACAGAGGGGGTTTAAGAATGGCTAAGCATATATATTGAGAGAGGGAAGACTAACAGTGATTAGGAAGACAGGACAACAGATTAGGGATAGAGTGGTGATCCTGGCTCCATTTCACACTGCATCGGTCCTGGCTCCAATCCAAGCTACCCACCCATCTCATTGACTGCCATGTCTGATGGGTCCTGACTCCAATGGCACACTATGCAGTGCCAGGAAGTGGTCTGACTATGCTAATCACATGAGGACAGTCTTCAGATGATTATGTGGGAAATAAGCCATCATTCCACAAACTCCACCATCAACCCTTCCAACTCCTGCCTAATAAAATAATGTGACCTACTGGTGGTGTTACCAGAGGGTGTGACAACACCACCCCCCATTACCTGCCACCAGAGGTCTCCAAGGAATCCTCCAGGTCACCCCCTCCATGTGTCCTTGATCACCCAAATGGAAAAGCAGGCCTGGTGGCAGATGGTAGGCCAGCATGAAGAGGCAGTGGCTGCTGCCATATCACAGGTATGGCTGTGACTGACACTAAACAGTAACTCAGACTGAGAGAAATAAACAACAAGCATGAAATTAAAATATAGAAGAAGGTTAGTGACAAAGAAAAAGAAAAACCATTACTATCATGGCTGTGTACTAAACATTTGCTAGGTATGCAATGATGCTGGGGACATAATGATGACTAGGAAAAAATGTCATATGGTCCTAGTGGGATTTTTATACAAGGGAGCAGTACTATTTTACCAATGGCTTTGGGAACATATGTGTGACACAACTGTCAGTAATGTGCTGCTGACCATCAGAGGGCATGGAGGATGTGTCTCGATGTGCCAGTGTGGATGTGATAGGAGAGAAATTTATATAGAAAGGCTGTGTGGACGCAGACAGTGTTACAAACTACCTAGACCAACAGACTTACAGGGTAAGTGTGTTGTACCAAAAGCAATCATGACAATGTTTGTAACACAGGCGGCTGTCAACATATGGTGTGCAGTTACTGTAGTGTAAACTGAAATTTACTATGAAACAAAGCTGTCATAATGTCTGATTGCCATGGGTATTCCAGCCCAAAGTGGTTCATCAGTAGGTATTCAATGGACTAATCCAGGGCCTATATGCAAGATATGTACCTTGCTTGCTGTAGGAGCTCCTATTCTGTGGCAAAGCAACAGCATGGTAGTAGGCCAAAATCTTTGTATTTCTGTTGTTGTGTGACAGTCAGCATGATGTAAGGGCATGCATGTGTGTGCAAACTGTGAATGTGGGGATCCCCTGAAATATGTCCTGTGTGCATGTTGGGCATTATGCTAGTATATATACAGAAGGTGTGTCAGGCAGTATGTACTAGTGTCACACCTGGGTTTTACAGTTATCCCTACACAATTAAAATATTGGGAAATATACCACTGCTATGATATATTTAAGCAATAACCCATGCCTGGGTGTGGGTAATGCTGGATTTACCCACAGTTGGCATAGTTTGGTCACGAGCGTGAAGCCCAAGTGGCCAAACAAAGACAACCGTGGGTAAATCCAGCATTACCCACACCCAGAAGTGGGTTATTGCTATTATACAATGACATTATTTAAGAAAAAAAAATACTTAGTTTTCTTAAATAATGGCATTGTATAATGCCTCCTTGCTGCCCTTCCGCAGCTGTCTGGTATTCTGCGGCAGTTCTGATGTACTACGCATGTATATGCTTATGCAGTACCTCAGAGCTGTGGGTGGAAGCAACGGAGAAAGCAAGATCTCTGTTGCTTTTTAGAAAGTGTCTCGCTATATTAAAGGAGTTGCTTTTTTAAAGCTGTCTCGCTATGTTAAACTCCTTTAACATAGAGAGACACTTTCTAAAAAGCAACGGAGATCTTGCTTTCTCCGTTGCTTTAGAAAGTGTCTCGCTATGTTAAAGGAGTTTAATATAGCAAGACAGCTTTAAAAAAAGCAATGGAGATCTTCCTTTCTCTGTTGCTTTTTTAAAGCTGTCTTGCTATGTTAAACTCCTTTAACATAGTGAGACACTTTCTAAAAAGCAACAGAGATCTTGCTTTCTCCGTTGCTGTAAGAAAAAAAAAAGACTTGTACTAATGGAAAAAGTCAGGGCGACCGGACCTTTTTCCATTAGTATAAGTCTGATTTACAACATACATGCTGACCAATCAGCGTGCATGTTTTGGAATATTAATGGGGTGGTCGTTGTATAATCAGAATTTATCAATAGTACATAGGCACCGGAACCATAGGGTGAGGGGGAGGGAGCACCCCCCCCCACACACACTTTTACAGCTGCAAGACCTGTAATCATTTTTTTTAAGATGGACCCAATGGAGGACTCATGCATGTGTCGCATGCTAATGTGAATTTTAAACACAAAAGTGCACGGAAAATGTTCCTGGTCACATCATTGCTAAGCCTGCTGCCAGAGTTACCCATGTTAAGGAGAAGTGCTCCATTTCTATTTATGAAGGCTGTGCTCCATTTCTATTTATGAAGTGCGTGGCTGTGCTCTGTTTCTATTTATGAAATGTGAGTGTGTGTGTGTGTGTGTGTGTGTGTGTGTGTGTGTGTGTGTGTGTGTGTGTGTGTGTGTGTGTGTGTGTGTGTGTGTGTGTGTCTGTGTGTCTGTGTGTCTGTGTGTGTCTATATGTGTGTACTTGCAGGCATGGGTATGTGTGTGCGCGTGCATGTGCTTGTTCATGTGTGTGTGTGTGTGTGTGTGTGTGTGTGTGTGTGTGTGTGTGTGTGTGTGTGTGTGAGTACACTTGGATTATGTTCACATCTATATCTTGCTCATCTATGAATTGCTGTGATGTCATCTATTTGCTGAAATCCTAGGGTTTCATGTTCAAGAGGGCTGTGAAACATTCTGTATGATACTGACTCCAACAAAGGTCATAGAGATTGAATAGAATAAAGATGTGGGATGCGTAATACATTTTTACTTCTGAGCAGCTTAGCTTATTGGTGTTATTGTGCTTCTTTTCTCACACAATTCTCTTAAAATAGTTGCAGCACATAAGCTGGCTTAAATTCAGAGGTGATTATGCTGTCTTGTGTCTTTCGGCTTTTCCCGGTTAGGGGTCACCACAGCGGAACTCCGGTCTGCTAATGATTGGTAGTTGATTTTTACATGTGAGTTACCAGCCCTGACGCACAACCTTCAACGAAGGTACGCCCATTCATGCATGTCTCTACGCAGAAGATGCTCTAGCTGAGAATCGAACCAGACAGCGTCTTACTGTGAGGCGACAATATGCTGAAAAAATGTGAAATAGTATTGCCATTTGACATATGTTCTCTGTTGGATACATAAAATGTGTATTCCTTTTTGATTAGGTTTATTTGACTGGTTGTGTTATTGTATCATATGCTGTAGAACAGCTAGAATTAAAACAATTCTATTCCTTTAAAATGAAAATTTGTATTTGTTCTAACAACATAGTAGATCTTGATTTGGACTATCTTATCTATATAATGGTATATGCCAGTAACATGCCAGACTAAGATACAATGTTTATAGCTTGGAGTATGTTCATCTATAACAAAATAGTATTTATGTTCAAAGCCGAGTGGTATAATTCTTTCCTCTGGATGTGTTTCCATTGTTCTTTGATGCACGTTTGTTGGGGTTCATGTAACGTTGTTAAAGTAGGAAAACTGGGACTTAGATTATATCCCATCAAAATGTGAGCAGGAAAAGTATCTACTAACTATAGAGCAGTATTCTAAAGTTTCAACAGTGCATGATGCAAGCTTTTGTGTTTTGCAAAGATGCACCAGACTTTTTTATTGTTGCGATATCTCTCTCAACATGACCATTTCTTCGCTGGTATTTTAGCTTTCTTGTGATGTGGCATTATTCCCATTCCAAAGCAAATCTCTCGTATTTCAAAGTCATAAAATGTGAGCACTCCTGGAAATAACAGTCTGTGGTATGCTATAGCTGACAAAGTTTCCTTTCATAACTCTAATCACAGTGTTGGCTGTCATATCTTTTAGCTTGGATGCCTCAGAGTATTTTGCATAGCAGTAAATATATGGTAGGTATATGGTTGAGGTTTTCTGAAATAGATAGTTTTGTCATTATTGGTCCATACATTTTGTTTCATTGCTTACTAGAAGACTGTTCAAAACTACAAATTTAAAACACATTCTAACAACTAGTGCTGTATTATACAAGGAATCTAATTTAATACAATCAGGAAGATGAATCAAAGAATGCATACATGTATGCATGGCTCTAGAAATGTGTTTGAAAACAGCCCAGAAGAAAGTGTGAAAGGCTCAAAATCATGGGCAAATTTGAAGCTTTACTCTTCTTACCAAAGCAATGGATGAAGGTAAAACAGTTCACACCACATTACCTTGACCTGGCTAAGCCTTTTGACACAATCCCCTACTCAGGTGTAGTACAAAAGATGAATAATGTAGAAGCAAACACTTACATCACCAGCTGCATTGCCAACTTGGCTCACAGGATGCAGGAGATCAAAACAGGGGAAGAGACCAGTCACCAATGGAGTCCCCCAGGGTTTGGTGCTTAGACTTTTTTCTGTTTGGCATATACATCTCAAAAGTAAAAGGAAATACTAAAGGCTTTGGCCAGCTAAGTTTGAGATGGCTGCAAGCTAGGAGCAGTTATTGAATCCCCAAATGACTTAACCATCATGCAGGAAGGTTTGTCCCAAATAATAACTGGTGTCAAAATCATGACAATGCCCTCTGGGAACTGACCCAATTGTTTCACATGTGGGAACTGGTGTGTACAGTGACCTAACCTTTGACCAACATGTGCCCAGAGACATAAGAAAGCCTTTCTATATTGCACAGCTTATAAACAAATTGATTGTGACTAGATCTACAGATGTTGTTGTCCCACTTTATAAAGGTCTCATTAGGTCAATCATTTTGTATAATGCCCACTTTGGCGTGTACCTGTCCAGCCCCATGCAACAATTGGAATACCTTTAGAGATACCTTATTAAAAGGATACAAGTCCTAAACAACAGATCTTGCATGGACCACCTCAAAGATTTATTACTATACTCAGTATCCTACAGAGTGCTTAGAGGTGACCTGTCTGGCATACAAGCCATCTTCTGACCTAATACTGATAGACTTACTGAACATCAGCAAGTCAAATGGCATCAGAAATACTCAGTCCAGGTATGTAAACTGAATGTTGTGGAGAAATGGATATATATCACAGGGTCCCACTGCTCCAGAACAGACTATCCATAAAAATAAAACAAAGCTCATTCCTCCCATATTCAAATGCAATTTGGATCTAAAGATGGGTAATAGAAAATTTACTCCAGGATTTCCCCTCATGCCACTAATGGATAGAAGCAGTTCTTAAATGCTGCATCCCTTACATGGGTCCCCTCAGATTATCTATGGTATGATTACAGTTATTTTCACTATGGCTAATGTACAATTATCAGCCATGGGATAGGTAAGACCAATCAGAAAATGTTAATTCAAGCACCAGAAGGGAATTGGCTAAGCTTAAAATGTCCTTCAAGTGAACCTATGTTGTGGTAGTAAATAGTTATAAAAAAATTGCCCTTTTTAGAATACTAAGTGCCCCTCTCACCCCCCCCCCCCCAGTCTTCAACAGCTTCCGGCATCTATGCTATAGTAGAACAGTGATCATACTTATCTGCCTCTGAAAAAAGTAGCTTATTTTTCTCTATCTGGTCAGGAGCTGAAAGACACAAATAAAAATGACAAGTATTATGAATTAAATGTCCTGCTCTGGTCATTTTAACTATGTGTAGAATATAGTACAATGACCTGCTTTACCTCTAACCTTTTCTTCCCAACAGAGTAAAAAAATCAAGGTGGCATCTCTTGAGGTCAGTCTAGTGGTGCCTGCACTAATCACTACTATTACTACTACCAGTAGCAACAGTCATTGCCCTGGCATGGCTGTGGCAGGCATCCATCCACCTTATACTGTGGACTCCCATAAGAGTCGCCCAGCAGGTGGTTTCACTTGCCTCTGTCCATAAGGTACAGAACTATTTTGGTTTCCTTAGAGCGTCATCTGGCACACCTGCTTTCCTCTGTGTCTTCAGAAGCCATAGTCATTTATCAGGTCATAGCCAGAGGTATCTGGTAGCTGTCTCATATCCATGCCCGTTGCTACTCCTGACATGTGAAACACACACAGTAGTTGGCACAGAACTGTCTTGACATATTGTGCTGCCACCATAGTATAGTGTGCTTGCACATGCATGGTAGGGGAAGTGTTACAGTGTGAACTATGGCATGTACAGAGTATAAACACAGCAGCAGCACAATATCTATATATGTTTCCACTTTTGTACTTTAACACCTCTGTAGGCTATAATAATACAATAGTTTTATCCGCATTCCTGCTGGAATCATTAACCTGCCCACCCATGCACATTTTTACTCTTCACAGGTTCTTGTACAAGTACACAATGTGGAACAAGCCTTGTTATACAACCTTAGTCCTGTGCACAGTACAGAAAAGCGAGACTCCGAGATGATTGCACTAAACAAGTTCATTAGCATAATAACCATGCTAAGAGCCTAGAAACTACATCATTAAAATGTTTGCAGACATTACTTGAACCATTATGCTACAGAATTTGCTACTAAGCAAGTCGTAGAGTGTGTGTATCATTAACAAACATATAACTTTATTATCTACCAACAGCACATATGAGATAAGAGAATGGTGAGTAGTACCTACAAATTTAGGTTAGTGCTTTGTACATGTGCTGTAAGGGACACGTTGTGTGTTGACTGCATGATACTGCATTTGGAAGGGGATTAAAATGTGTATTTAGCTAGCAGTAACTGAATTTTCTCTGTGATTATAAGTATGGACAGGAGTTTGCTGCAGGTTGTGGCATTTGCTTGTGCTGTAATTTATGAGATTAAGTGCCCCACTAGAAGGTTTGATGTGCATTGTAATACTGGGATGCAGAGGCCCTGTGTTTTAAGCTGGGGACTGTATCTGTCATACTCACTATTGGGATCCTCTAGTTGTTAAGGGTTCTGTTTGGTTGCACATATATGCTGCTATATATCCCACTGTGCACTTTAAGAAAAGGTTATGGCTGAAGAGGACTTGTTACTCAGTGTGAGGCTTTTACATAGTACATGCTTGCTTGCTAAAGGGACACTCATACATTATCTGTAGTGTTTCTGGTTGTGGGAGATCTTGCAACCTATGTTTAGTAAGAGTGTGATTGCAATAGATTATGTAGTCCACAGACCTCCATGATGTGACCACTAAATGTAACCCATCATGAGTGACATGTAACACAGGCTATGGAAACACACGGAAAATACTTGTGTAGTATTGAGATATGGGTCGAACATGTATAACATACCGAAAGCTTACAAGCATATATCTTTACAATTACAAGTAGATATACCTGACATGGGGAGAAAGAGGAAAGAAAGGTTTTCCTCGGCAGTGAATAACATTCTGCTGCAGGGCCTTCTTCAGCATGGATAGTGGATGCTCCAGAGAGCAGACCAGGCCTTTTGAAAACATGCCTGGTGGAAATTTGTGGAGCCCTACCTACCGGTTCATAAAATGATAACTGTATCCTGCCCTTAGTACTGTGCTACTTGGGAAGCTGGTGTTTGTTGCACAGTGCGGTCAGTCCATGCACATTATAGCACAGTTTGGTTGCAGCAGTTATGCTTTTTTGTCAATGATGTAAGCCATATTTACTATAGCTCCTTGTTGTGAACCAAATGCCACTTCTTATTTAATACCATGGTGTACTGCATCTGTGTCGGTGTCTGCTCCACACAGCTATCTCTTCCTTTGGCTCCATCATAGGTTCCACAACAGGTTACTCCTCCACTATTGACAATAAGACTTCCAATTCCTATATGTGTGGGTGATGGCACATATCTCCATGACTAATAATTGCAAGAATATCCTCTTGTATATACATATTCTGTTAAAGCAGCACCTGCCTCAAACACATTTTTGCAGTCTCTCTCTCTCTTTTTTTTTTGCTAGTCAGCAACCCTGGCAGTCATGTCTCATTGTACAAAATCTATACAGTTCTCAATCTCACCAGCACATTGTTTGCTTTCATTTGCATTTGCAATAACTCTCATTTTAATAATACTACTCATTTCATCATTCAGTGATCATTTGTACAGTATACTGGCAGCGGTATTTTGCAGCCTAGTGAGTTTGCACTAAGTGTGAATCTGAGTTGCCCTCTACCTGTGTCTTGATGCTCATCACCTCCTGTGAGGAAGTATTTATTTCTGAATCCTAAGGGTGGTGTTTCCAGAGAGTTAGTGAACTGTTAACACTAGCAAAGACTTTCTAATGTTATCAAAACTGACAAATGCAGGAAGAACCTATTCACCCTGACATTTACAGTCTTCTCCAGTGCTTGCTTATTATGATGTCATGAAACCAACAGTTGTGAATACTGATGCCAGTAGTTACAGCCAAGGTACTGCTTTACACCAGGTTAGATGGACAAACAAGTTTTAAGACCTAATGTCTATTGCTAAATAATACTAATTGCTGCAGAAGAGAGATACAAACAGAAAAAGAGTAACTTGCAAGTGTGTGAGCTTGTGAAAAGTTCTCAGGATACCTGTTTGGGCTGGCGAATTTTCAGTGTCAGACTGAGCACAAATCACTGGTTCCACAGATGAATTCTTATGATTTAGAAACAGTGTTGCTAAGATGCCAAAAGTTGCTTATGATTACGAGACAAAGATGTCTCAATACCAGAACAATCCATAGGTCTAGAAAGCAATTCACTGTGGCTGACATGTGGTGCAGATATGTACTACCTAACCAGACACGATCTGGCACTATCTGATATTGATAAAGATGTTGCTGCCTATGTGCATAAAGGATGGCTGGATGGCCCGGCCACTGAACACAGAAGAAACAGCTAATGCACAAATACTTCACCATCAGAGCATGATGAACATGATGTTCTGCTACTGCACCAAGGGAGAATTGTTGCACCCTCTTCATAAGGTGCTGAAGTGTTAAAAACAGGAGGAACCCCAAGATGTAAGTGTCATGAACGAGTCTGTATGGTGGCCTACCATCAGAATGCTAGTTTTGCATTAAAACAAACCATCTCAGGAGGGAGCCATTACTACCAACTCCTTAACGTCAAGATCCTTGGCAGAAAATGTCTGCTGACTTATATAAGTTTGAAGGAAAGACCTACTTTGTAGTGGTGAACTATTATTTTTGAGACAGAGAAATATTACAGATGTTACCCTCAACTAACCAACAAATTATTTACAGGTTCAAAACAGTGTTTAGCAGGTATGGCAGACCAACTGAAGTTATCATAGATAGTAGTATACTGTTTCCATCCACAGAGTACTAGTAATTCACTGAAGACTAAGCCTTTATTCATACTATACTGAACCAGCATTCCAGCGTGGTTGCTGAAAGAGCAGTCCAAATTGCTAAAAAGATTATTTGCTAACATGCTCCCCATAAAGCTCTTATGTTTTTCTGTACTACTTCACAGTGCTTTTGGAGTAAGCCCTGCACAGCTAACACTTGGAAAACATATTATAACTAATATACCTATTTTGGAATCCAAAGTTAAACCAAATTTTATTCTGCTAGAATCTGTAAAGAGAAATGACCAAAAAACAAAAGATTCTTACAATAATTTTTATGAGAGATATTATTCCAAACAACTCCTACCTGTATTTCAGCCAAGTCAACCAGTGTGCCTTAAGCACCCTAGATGGAGAGAAAGTGGGAGAAAACTTGTGTTGCAGTACAAACAAATGATGAACCAAAGTCCTACATGGTCCAAACCAATGCAGGTGCCATGTTAGGATGGAACTGTAGACTAACCAGGGCCATTCCAAAACTTTAAAGTCACATATCAGAGAGCCAGATGCAAGTGTTTGAACCAAGGGTAGTGAGGGCCTTGGCTTTGCTGCAACCATTTATCCAAGATTAAAGTAACATTTCAAATCTGAAATATGTTATGAAGATACATGGACTGTCTCAAATCTGAATTTCTTAAGCCTGAATGGGGCTATTTTGGACTGGTCCAATTAGAGACACCGGATTTTACTTAAAAATCTTTAATAAATTGTTTGACCATCTTTCCTCTGCAGGTTAATGTTTGATGAAAATGGCCAGCAGTGGTCATTAAGTCTGCCTGTTTTAGAATTATTGTGAATGTAAACATAGCCAAGGGGCAGATAAGTGACAGACTTTTTCCCCTTGAATATGAAACCAATTTTTTTTTAAATTGTCTTTATTAGTTTGAGACTTGTTTAACTACCTTAAATGCAACTAATGAACATAATTGCCTGTTGAAATGTGTACAGTTTTAAACTGAATTTTAAGTATCTGTATTGCATTTAACCTGTTTAAATATATGGGTCAAACACTAAGCTGCCACTGTGCCAGTTTTTTTATCCTCCTCCCTTATTTTGTTAGTACTGGTCTGACACCCTGGTATCCCATCTATGCCGGGTCAACCAGCCATCTCCTTGCCTTCGCCCTGCACTGTTCTCGCTTTAGGAGGAGTTGTGATGATAAAAGTGTTTGCAACTTTAATAGCCTGTAAATATGTGAATATGTATTATAACTTATGTAACTTTGAGACTGTAAATACACATAATGCTTTTTAATTCTATTGCAGTCAGTTGGGTTGTTCTTTGGTACAAGTTGTGATGCTAACTAATTTGCTGCCATTTTGTGAGTGAGTAAAGCTGCATTATTGACTTTAAATATCTGTGTCAAGTGCCATTATTCATAGCAGAGAAGAAAATAACCCGCAACTGCAGATGCATATTGTAACATAATGCTATTCCTAGTTTCAGAAATGTCTAAGTTCTGTTTTTATCTTATACCAATCAATTTTAATTAATGTAGCAATCAAATTATAACATGATTTGTTCATAAATATGTATCTATGTTGTGCTTTATATCTGTTTGAATCCAGTCGACTATAATTTTACTAGAATTTTAATCCACCTATATAGTTTACAAGTGTCCAGAGACGCACAATAAAGCTCCCAGTCAGCAAAGAAATTGCCAAATTTGGCAATTTCTTCGCTGACTGGGAGCTTTATTATGCGTCTCTGGGTTCTTGTTTTGGATTTATTGGTTTTCATTGGAGCCCTTGCATCTTTTTGTGTTTATTAGTTTACAAGTGTGTTACTTTTTTCTTTATTTATCCTGTTTATAAATATGTCTGGGTGCTTATAAAATGGGCCTAGGTTTTAGCAGTCACGGATAGAGCAATAATAAAAAGGTGTTTTATAGTGTCATACATAGCTAGTTTTTAAGCCTTAGTAGGGTTTTGTGTGAATAATTTCTTGAGACAGCTAGACAATATGTTAGGTCTGGGATGGGTCTGTGGTAGGATATTGCTGCTGTTGATAGTTTGTTTATGTATTGTTCAGTTGGCTATCAATTGTAAGTGGTCTTCATTTAGCTACAACAACCTAACTTCCAATCTTTATTTATTTTATTTACTCTTTGTTAGCTGAGTTAGCCCCAGTAGGTCAGTGTCCTCTTTTTGGGGGAGATCTGAGGTGCTATTTATACTGATGAGGGGAAATTTGGGCAGGGCACTGGGGAGCTTCCTCTACTCTTTTCCTGTTTAATAATAGTGAGTGGCAACAGGAAGAAGAGAGAGATGGAGGAGCAACATGAGGAGTGCTGCAAGTTGCAGCACTGCAAAGCAAAGTACCATCTGTGGAAAAATGGGGAAAACAGCAGTGATGGCTGAGAAAGGATCAGTTAACTTGCCTGTTGATGAGGTGCTGACGTAGTAGCAGGGAAAGGAGAGAGGAGTCAGAGGTTACTGTACGTGCAGAAGAAGGTTTGGTAGACTCTGTCTTATGTTGATTAATGAGTGAAGATGAACCAGAAGGCAATGTTGTCATTGTCTGGATGCAGGCTATTGAATTGGTCCAGGAAAGTGGGAAAGAGGGAATCAGAAGTTCAGAAGATGTTGTATAGCGGGAAGGTGAACTTCAAATGCCAACCCAGTGGAAAAGTATTAAGGTGAAAAGGAAACCTACAGTAAAATATTTCTTCAAAAAAAGACTTGGGCATTGTCAGGTATGCCATTTGGGCCAATATAATTGAGCCATTAGGATTCAATCTATCATACGTTCACACTTTAATTCATTTTAGAAAGGAGTTAATTTTGCAATGTATTCTGCTTTTGAGAAATTTGAATTAATGAACAAATTTCTGCATGCAATTGACTCAAAGAAGCAGAAGTACCCTTGGAATGAATATGTGTTTCAGGTAATAGTTCCACTGTCAAAAGACTAACAGTTTATTTTCAGCTTGATGACCTAGAAGAAAAGGACATTAAGGGCTATTTTCTATCTGTCAGTCTCTGCATTCTGTGGACAAGAAGAAAGGAAACTTTGTACTGGGGATGAGAAATTTGGGTAATGAAACCATTGTGAAGCATATTTCATGTGTAATTATGCTTAATGGAGTCAAATGAAATGGTAGATATTCAGGACAGTTCAAAGATTTCAAATGTATAAACCTTCTACAATTCTATGACAAAGTCTCAAAATTCAACTTTAACTGTAATACCCAAGATACTGACATGGTAAGTAGTTAGGCAAACATACGGTTTGCAATAATTTTAGTGATTGCTACAATGTTGAGTTGTTAAATAACATGACCAGAAGGCAGCAAGATGAGAATACCGAGGACTACCCGTTCAAACACCCAGACTTGTCCCCCCTTCTGGACCCATGTTAGCACTTCTTCCTGTGTCCGCACAGATCAGGAGATTCAATGTTCAACATTGCTCGAACAAGTAGTCCTCGGCAGTCTCATCTTTTGGCCTTATTTAGTGAGTCAACATTGTAACAACCACTAAAATTATATTAAACCAAACAAAAGCTATGTGCACTTAGATACATACATTGACCTGGCAGTCCCTACCAGATGTACAGACAAAATTGGTGGTTTACAAGTAAATCAGCCTGGTGGTGCACATGTATAAATAAAAATAGTATAAAATAAAAAAACAGCTTCTAAAAATGTATAGAAAAAACCCCCCACTCACATCAAGGTTAACATTAAAATGCTATTGAAAGAACTTTCCCCTCCAAAAAAATCATGAATATGAAGCATCCCATGAACTTAAATTAGCATCTGAAGCTAAAGAAAATTGTAAATCTTTCTTTAGTTACACTAATAAACTAAGGAATAACACCCAACATTGCTTAGAACTTATTTAAAATATCACCTCCTACTTGTATTGAGTAGAGATAGTCAACGTACTACAAACAAATTCAACACAAATTTCATCAAAGAAACAACTATGCAAAGCTCACACATCCTGATGAATTTCAAATCCCCTGTCATAATCAATGAACACTTAATAAAGGTACTTTCTAAAAAGAAAAATGCATCATCCACGGCACCTGAAAATATATGCTGTTGCCCAATAAACAGTACAAAATATGTTATAGTGGACCCACTCATACAGCTATTCAACCTGAGTTTAGCCACTGGTTTTGCCCCTGAAGTATGTTGCATAGCTGTTGTGATGCCATTTCACAAAGCTGGACACACCACTTACCTTTGAATGTGCAGACCCATTTGCTTGACTATTCTCATCTGCAAAGCCATGGACAATATCATAAGTGACCTAACTAACTATTAATTATGATATCAAAAATCTAATAAGGTTTGACCCCAGCAATTTAGCTTGTTAAGGGTAGATCCTGTCTAATGAATCTGGCCAGCTTTTTGAGAGAGAATGTTTAAGGTCTTTACATCACATATACAAAGTACAGGGTTTGATTCTGACCTCTGGTTATTGTCTAGTCTTCTAATAGTCTGCAGACTGATTGCTTAGAATTTGCCTTTGAACCTACAAACCCATGAACACAAGCCATGGACAGTTGACATGCTGTCCACACAGCATATCTTGACCCAGCTAAGGTTTCTGACATCACACCACATGCTAACATAATAAACAAGCTCAAAAACCTCCAGTCTGACTCCTCTGTAGTTAGATGCAAAGAAAACTGGCTGAGGGATAGAACCCATGTAGTGAGGGTGGCAAGCACATCCTTAGTAAACATAAAGATGACTAGTGGTGTTCCTTAGGGCTTCATGTTAAGACCTCTACTGAAAAGGTCCATAAAGCAAGCAGAATGAACAATGTTATAATAGGCAACTGAACTAAACAAAATAAATGAAAAAAAAAATGTCTTGAAGGGCAAACTGATACTAAAAAAAATTAAATGATAAACTTTCTGTAATTTTTCTTAATGTGAGCCATGTAGATAACTGCAAGCTTGATCACATACTCTAGTCCTCATCTGATAAGCTGAAGCACCAGCTGGAACTCACAGATGTCAAGAACTTGTGCTCAGAAATGGGTTAAAACTAAATGCTAAAAAAGTGTAATATCCCATTTGGCAAACAATTCCTCCATTCATCTTATAGTATAGACAATACTTTACTTCAAAATGAAAGTTTGTAAGAGACTTTAGAACAAGCCTTTGGCCATTACATTGCAACAGTGTTTAGGAAATCCTTTTACCTGCACAGTGGTTGGAAAAAGCTATTTCCTCTAGATCCAAGAAAGTTCATACCCCTCTATATTATGCATTGGTCAGGCCTATTATTGAATACCATGCCTCTTTTGGGATATATCTCACTAGGCATATCAGGCAACTGGAAAGACCCCAGATGTTTCAAACTAAAACAATTACAGGCTTAAAAGGCAAGAAGTACTAGGAGAGACTGGAAACACTGCCCCTCTATTCAATGTCCTACAGACTCCTGAGGGAGAATCTGGCCTTGCCTTTCACGACGTTAGGGATCCAGTAGTGCAAAGTGTCTTGAATCTCCACGAATCAGACAGTCCCACTAATACTATAATTAGGGATCTAACTCTGCTTAAAAAAATAAATAAAAGTGGAGACAAAGATTTGTCAGGCAATGCTCATCCCTTCTTTGAAGCAAACCTCCACTCCAAATTAAGCAACGTATTTTTAATGACTTGAAATTTGCTAGAATAACAGATTTTGCACTAGTATGCATTTTCTGAAAAATATGTATTCCAGAACTCAGAAGTCAGTCATAATTTACTGCATGAAATAAACAACAAATTGCCATAAAAGCACAAATTTTATAAGGGAAACCCAAAACCTATGAGGCAAAAATCTGCACATTCTGCAAAAATGTGGACAGCTTATAATTATGTTGGGGCAGAAGCAGTTGGGGGGTTGCAATTAGCAGTGTGTTTGGACTGCTATACCAGCTTCATAGATGAATGCCAGTAATCCATTTGCAGTCAAGGCTGAAGTGCCTGATAGTTCAGTGTGAGGTGATAATTGTAGCAAGCTGCTTGTTGCATTATTAACAAGCAGCTTGCCACAATTGCAAAGATGTGACAGTTTTTATGTAATTCTTATTTATTTTCTTAAAATTACATATTTGTTAATTTTCTGTTACTTTTTATTTCCTGTTTTCCTGAAAGCATAGTTTAGAGAAGCATGGGGCACCAGATCGATGAACAGAGCATTAGGTAATCTAGATAGTGCACGTGTTTGCTGATGTGAGTATAGCTCCACAGGTTATACTACTGTCAACTATTCCCATTTATGATAAGATGTCTTAAGACACTGCCTTTGAAACAAATCACTAACTGTTCATGTTTCACGTTCCTCAGTATTCCCTTGCTATTGGCATGCAAGTCTATGTTAAACACAATGCCACACAGCAGAGTGAGGCTGGGTTAGACGTGTCAGGCATGAAGCTGCCTGAGGAATGTATTGTATTGCATATGGAATGGGCCAGCAGTCAGGGAGCGGTAACTCAAGCTCCTGAACTCTCAACATTAGGACTTTTTGAAATTTGCAAACAGTGATTAGAAGCTGCAGTGTTCTGAAACTTGGGGAATTCATAAGTGAACAGATTAAGCATTTAACAGGTGCTATATCATTAGAAGCATTACATCATTGATCATCATTGTATATATTTTAGATCACTATAAGAGCTAATAAAATAAGATACTAGTAGGCTATGACTTACTAAGATTATACATTGCTTTAATTTCCTTGTTGTAGATTTAAGTCAATGTCAGGAGGCGGAAGGTAAAATGTCGGTGAAGTGTGGAGCGAATGGAATTATATGCCAAGTCCACACACGGGGTATGTCAAAAGAAAAAAAAAGGAAATGAAAAAAAAATCCTCGCAGCAAAAGCAACCCCAAAACCTCTATGAACTTGAAGGAAAATGAACCTTAGTTGCCAGAGACAAGGTAAAGGTTTTTCATAAAAAGCATAGTTATATGTGATCACAAACAAAAAAAATTCTTAGGAAGCATAATACAACTTTTGGATAAAAAGTGATTCCAAGCGTATAATCAGGAAATGCTTTTTATGAGCAGTTAACTGTATTTTATAGTTGTATAAGAGAAATTTCTTGCATCTTAAGGTATTTTTCTTCTAATAAGAAACATAATGTTAATGATTTATTTATGTGCTGTCATAACTATTTAACAAGATTTCATACAAAATGTGAGGTGATGAATTTCACTGATGTAAGATAATGCACTTGATAGTTTAACAAGATGAAGTAGCAGTACAAATAAACTGTTTCACCTGTGAAATCTGAGACATATGTATACCGAGTATTCTTCAGACTTTTACAAGAGTAATCTAAGAATGGCTGCATTGAAACATATATATTTTAAGTAATTGCCTCTTTTTTCAAGATTTATAGCTTTGTTCCTTTGCTAGAAACAAGTTTCATGAGGAAATGAGACAAAATGTGTGAAATGCATGCAAAAAAGAATATAGCATCTTTCAGATTTACAAATGAGTAGGCTAGAAGCCAGAACAATATGATTTTAAATCAATAAGTGAGAGTGAGTAGAAGATTTTTTTTAAATAGTTAAATGTCTTCAAATTCGATGCTATCAATCAGGGAGGAAAAAAGTTGGTACTGCACACTGCCACCTGTTGACACCAGAGATATATGCCTACATACCATGCTGATTTACACTGTTCTGCAATTTAATCACCAAGAACTGAAAGTAACTTTTCATTGCTTTGATGATATTTTCTATACAAAGAAGTGTGACTTCTGTAGTAGACTAAGGATTTAACAGTTAAAGTATGAAAGAAATAAATTACAGCGTGGCAAGTCTTTAATGAGGAACAGGTAGTGTTTGCCTTATAACTTTACCAGACAAAAAATATAAAATATTCTTACAATGAATTGACAAAATATGTCATCTTCTGGGATATGAATACAGAAATCTGCAGATAAACTGTATATGAGAAGCGATTGCTGATCCAGTATCTCTTTGTAAGTATACAGTCTTACTAATGCCAGAATTTATGTTTGAGATGAAAGAAGCTTCTTACTTTGTGGAATCAGAATCATGACATTCATATCTGTAGACCATTATAAAACTATCAGGGGATTCATTAAACCCTACACAGTCATTTTCTACCATTTGTGCATTGCAGCGCAACGGGCACAATGTAGCAACAAAATTCAGATTTAGTAAGCACTGTGTACAGGGTTGCACACCCACGCAAACAAGGTAAACGCTGTGGCATGCTAATTACAGCATAAACAGCTGAATTTCATGCTAATCAACCAATCCAACATGGTGGAACTATTCAACAAGCTATAAAGCATCAGTTTAGACTCTGTGCTGGTTTTTCCTGTGAATTCCAAAACTTTTGGAATACAGACATGGAAAGGAGTCTACACAGACAGAATATTAGGGGCTGCTGCTGCTTTAATTCATTTGTATGTCCTACAGGCTGAAGCCAGTGCTGCTGCTGCTGCTACTAATAGGCCTAGGCTGAGAAGGAGAAGAGTTTTCAGGCCCCATTTAACTTTTCACAACCTACATGATGTGGGAGTTATAAAGCACTACTTGGTGGACATGGACATACTACAGAAACTCTGTGACCTCTTAACTCAGAGCCAGAGCCAACAGAGGGGAACCCATCCCATTGGAGACAAAGGTATATGCAACCCTTAGCTACAGGTACCTTCAGAGACCAACAGGAGACATGTTTGGGGTGTCACAGGCATCAGCATCCAGGATCCTCTACCAATTCCTGAATGCTATGCTCCAACATGCCAGTGACCACATATATTTTACCTGTACTCCTGAGGACAGAGCCAGAAATATGCAGGAGTTCTACCATGTAGCACACTACCCTGAAGTACTGGGTGCCGTAGATTGCACACATATTAAGCCATCACCTAGGGAACAGTGTAGGCTTTACATAAATAGAAAGGGCTACCACTCTAACAACTGCCAAGTCATGTGTAATGCAAAGGGAATCATTTTGAATGTGTGTGCTAGCAACCCTGGCAGTTACCATGACTCATATATCTAGCACACCTAACAAATGTACCAGATGTTTGCTAGGGGGGCATATCCCATTGGGTCATTTACTGGGGGATGCAGGTTATGCACTAGAACTGTGGCAGATGACACCCATCAGCAGTGCACACCCATCCATGGAAGATCAACATAATGAGGCACATGCTCAAACCAGAAATATCACAGAGCATGTGTTTAGGCTGCTGAAGTCATGGTTCCAGTGCCTATATACATCTGGAGAGCCCTGCAGTACAATCCATGGACGTGCACAGAAATTGTCACAGTATGTGCCATACTATAAAACATTATCTTGAAACAGATTCAGTGGGATCAGCAAGGGGAAGGGGCACACATCCTACCACCAAGGCCAAGGTCACCATAGCCACAGGCAGATGAGGAGTCAGAGGGGGAACCACCAGCTGCTGTGGGTGTAGTCAGATGTGGGCATGCTCAGTATGCCACCTAGGGGGCCTAAAACCTTCTTCCGACTCTCATACATATAGTAACAATGATGCCAGACAACTCACACAACCTTTACCTCCCCATGTATTAGCTGTGTACTGCTTGCATCAAACAGAGTCAACCCTGAACTAAAACTGTGGCAACTACTGCATTTACAAGGTAAGTCCTGATCCTGGAGTGTATTGTTTAATAATATGAATGCGTGGCCAAGGGCGCCCGCAGGCAGGTGCAAGGGGGTGCACTTGCACCCCCCTGGAATCGGCTAGATAATTAAAAAAAAAAAGTTTTTTTTTTTTCGCACATTCTCCTTTAAACATCATCGTTGTCAGTTTAAGGTTTGTGAGCGGGAACTCACACAGGCGGGACCTAGCAAGCGGCAGCACTTTCAGAAAGAGAGAAGATGGGAGTGGGACCTGACACTTAGGTGTGTGAAACGGAAGCGGGACCGGACACTTAGCAGAAACAAACGGAAGGAAGGAAGATGGGGCACTTTCAGGTAGTGTGTGTGTGGAAACGAACGGAAGGAAGGAAGATGGGGCACTTTCAGGTAGTGTGTGTGTGGAAACGAACGGAAGGAAGGAAGATGGGGCACTTTCAGGTAGTGTGTGTGTGGAAACGAACGGAAGGAAGATGGGGCACTTTCAGGTAGTGGTGTGTGTAAGGAAGATGGGGCACTTTCAGGTAGTGGTGTGTGTAAGGAAGATGGGGCACTTTCAGGTAGTGGTGTGTGGAAACGAACGGAAGGAAGATGGGGCACTGTCAGAGGTGTGTGTGTGTGTGTGTGTGTGTGTGTGTGTGTGTGTGTGTGTGTGTGTGTGTGTGTGTGTGTGTGTGTGTGTGTGTGTGTGTGTGTGAAATGCCCCAGGTGTACATGGTGGTGGGTAGTGAATAAGGCTTGAACCCTGTACCTTGGGCCCAAGTGGCAAGAGCCTGAATTCCCTACCCACCACCATTTGTGAAACTGTTGCAGGATTTTCCCTCATACTTTTTGTGTTCCTCATAAAATCTGTGGTTTCTGCATTTGTGTCCTTGTTGCCTGACAGCTACATGTTCTCTGGTTTTATTCTTGGCTGTCTGGAGTGTTTCTCCCTGGGCCTCTGCTAAAACTTAGCTTTTTTTTTTTTTTTTTTTTTCCAAAGTCAGACTTTCCTGGTTAACAAAAGTTAAAAAAAATGGACACTTGTCAGACTTCATATTCTTCAGAAAGTATATGTTAACAAAAGCTTTTATTCTAGCAATTTTCTAAGTGTACAAGATGGATATTTGAAATGTATCCCTGTGTTTGGGACTGTATCCCCCCCCCCCCATTATTGGCTTCGTCCAGGTTTTGTGCTAGGGTTGAGAGTTATGGTAAGAACTGAATTCACTGAATATGTTTGAGGGCTGTATTCACTCAGTATTGGCTTTGTTCAGGTATTTATTGGCTTCATCCAGGTTTTTTGCTAATGTTGAGAGCTATGGTAAGAACTGATTTCACTGAATATGTTTGGGGCTATATTCTCCCATTACTGGCTTTGTCCAGGTGTTATTTGCTAAGAGGTTGAGAGCTATGGTGAGAACTGAATTCACTGAATGTTTGGTGGTTGTAGTAGTCACCCATTATTGGCTTTGTTCAGGTCTTTTGTGCTAAGAGGCTGACAGCTGTGCTATGGTGAGAACTGAATTCACTAAATGGTAGCTATTTAAGTTTCAGTCTTCCTCTTTCACAAAACAGTTTATTTGGCGTAGTGGTATGTTGCTCTGACTGTTTTGCACGGGGTCCCCTGGGTTCAAGACGTGGCAGTGAAATGTATGATGGTAACGCAGCATTTTATTCTAGCAACTTTCAAACATTATACAAGCAATGTTTAAAATGTGTCCCTAGTTTTTGGCCTTTTGTCCCCCCCAATAAATTTTGGCTTTTTCCAGATTTCTTGTGCTGAAAAGTTCAGAGATACAGCTGGGTGTCGGAGTAGATTTTACAAGGAGCTGAGAGCTGCAGGGGAGCAAAAGTTTAGTGCTGCTTGTGTTTAGTCTGCTTGCATTGTTAATAGCACAACAGATAGTGTACTTGCTTTAGATGCTGAAGGCTGTGGGTTCTACTCCCACAGTAGGTAAATGCATTGCTGATGCTGTATTGTGTTGTAAAGGGGGTGGATGCTGCAGTCTTTTTGGCAAAGATACCTAGTAACTATGAACCTGTTAACAGTTTGCTATGCATTCCCTATTGCGGTATTACTAGCTTTTCATTTTTATTGCATGCAACAAAAGCAATTTATTCTTCAAGAGTAACAGGCACTTTATTTGTAGATTAAACAATGACATATAAAGTGTTTGCTAGCAACAACCTCTTTATTAGTTACAAATTTTTCAATGTGGAGTTTACTACTTCAGAGATTGTGTATATTTTTACTGATACTGGTGGACTTGAGTAGACTTTTATGATGGAAATGTTCTGAATTGGGCAGTTTTGTCATTAGTGGATGCTTTTGTTTCATTGTTTACTGGAAAAATGTTCAAAACAATAAATTTAAAATGCCCTCTAACAACTGTACTGTATTGTACAAGGAATATAATGTAATACAGTCAGGAAGGTGTATCGAAGAGCATGTGTATGTTATGTTCGAGGGGCCTATGATTTTGTAGACAGCCCAGAGTTAATATTTGCCATTGGCAAAATGTATTTTCTCTGAAAGTGGGTTTCAGTGCTGTTTCAATGCATGCGAGTTTCAAGAGCAGAGAAGTTTTAATGTTGGTCTATTTTCATTGTGAGACTGCATTGCTTTAACAGATATGTATTAGGGTTTGTGCTGTAAAATGCAAAATAAAACTTTCAAATGAAATCCTAAATCATCGCAGAAGTGAAGCAGTATGCACATTAGTGTTTATGATAAATGGGACATTGGAATGGCTGCAGGGGGAGGCTCCATTTGACCATGATTTTGTGAGGGGGGGTAGCAAGCTCAGACAGCCCCGGTTGAACTATACCTCTCAGTTGTCCATATCTTTGCAGAATGAATAGATATTTGCTGCTTATTTTTGGTTTGTTCTCAAATTTGTGATTTTCTAGCAAATCATTTAGGAATGAAGCCATTAAATGACAGACATTGAGTTTCAGATGTCATAACCTTCAGAAAAATGCATGCTAATGCAAGACTGTCTTTACGTTTATACAAGAGCAATTTTTAGTAGTGTTTGTATGTTCCCCAATATATTTGGCCTTGTTCAGATTTCCTGCATTAAGAGGTTGAGAGGTACGTGCAAATCACTTTGTAGATTAGGAATATCCAAACATCTCAATTGTCCCCAATTCTGGCTCAAAATGTTGCTCTCCCTAATAATCCCTCCTCCAAAATGGCAATTTTGGAAGAAAATGTGGAGGGTTTACAATTATATATAACTGTAATGATCACTTATAGATTACCTTTATTTCAGAAATGCATGTGGATGCTCTTATTTTGTTAGCTGCTTCAAGTTAACTGTTAATATTAAAAGGTGTCCCTTTTTGACAGGTATTTTGCATCACATTTTGGTCCGTTTTCATAAAATTGTGTTTTTCTGGCAAATTAGTGGCAAGTCATTAAAGATTGAAGTTAGAAAATAATGGCAGACATTTGAGTTTCAGATTTCATACCCTTCAGAAAACTTGTACTAATGCAAGATCTACCTGTTCTATTTAAGTTATAAGAGCAATATTTAAAAATTGGCCTTATTTTTGGGCTTGTCACACTTCTAGTTCTATGTATGGCTTTGTCCAGATTTCTTGCTCTGAAGTTGAGAGGTATGAGTGTCAGAGCCATCACTGTCAGCCAGAGACATTTCAAATTGTGACATACTTATTGCCAGAGACATTTCAAATTGTGACATACTTATTGCACCCCACTCTCCCCATTGTAGTGGCTCTGGATGTGTCTATGGAAGGCAAGGAGCAGTTATGCAGTGTAAATGTGCAGAGTATTCCCCCATCCAAAGTAGATCACAAATACGACCGTGGCTTTTCATCTGTCCTTGATTTTGCAAAATGTTCTGGTTTTCTATCAGATTTTTGTACTGTTGATTTATGCTTCTTATTCTGGAACTGTATGCTGTCACAGTGCCCTGTTGCTCTGTTTAAGTAGCCATGGTTTAATGAACATCAGGTAAGCTTGTCGGAGATTGTAAGATGCAAGTAAGCTTTAGTAAGCTTGTCGGATACTGTAAGATGCAAGTAAGCTTTAGTAAGTATATTGTTAAAGAATTACCAGCATTGAAAGCCTTTTCATTGTTGCCATGCAGAGAATATTTACATGACTAGATAATGTATAAGCCTTGGGTATTGAAATGCATATGACAGTTTTATTTATTTTATTTGCAGTTGGTTTGCCAGGATAGTCCATTGGGCCAAATGAACCCGTTTTCAATGGAGTCCTGGGAGAAAAGCTCCAAAACTAAGTAGGTTATTAATAGATATACAAATTATACAATTACACAGAAGTTAATCATACAAGAAATAACAATTTGAAAATAATACAACTAGAGCGAGTACAATCTAGTTATGAAATTAATAGGTAATACAGACTAAAGGGAAATTTAGCACAAAAGCACTGAGAAATAACATATTTGGAAGCATTTCATGACAATATTGAGGAATAACAACATATTAGGAAGCAATGCACAAAAGTACTGAGAAGCAATAACGTATTAGGGAAGCAATACTTGGGAAGTGTGGCCTAGTATATTCTTTCTGATTATTCTAGGAATAATAATATGTATGAGTTAGGGTGGGTAATTAGGAAAGTTGCAGGAGGAAACAGAGGAAGAAAGAAGATGGAGTTTGCAAGTGTTATGTGGTGTGGGAGCAAGAGCATTCCCACTGGGATACTAGATGTGAGTGAAGAGATCTTTTAAATATAAAATGGTTGGGGTGGTGCGAATGGAAGGTGGTAGGGAGTTCCAAAGGCATGCAAGGAGAAGATTTTTGCCTGGGGGACTAGTTGGTTTATATACTTCTAATAGATTTTGATTGTTGGATCTTGATACTCTTGCAGGAAGGTGCATTTTAAAGGCTGATGAAAGGGAGGGACAAAGGGAGGGGTTGAAAATGAGCTTATGTGCAAGATTTAGTTGAGTATATGTGAGATAACTGGGTAGCTCTAGCCATTTTTAGTTTTTGGAGAGAGGAACAGTGGTGGGTGGAGGACTTGGTTGGTAGCAAACTTGGCAATTTTGTTGTAGCAAGAGGAAAGTTGTGTTGGAGGTCTGTAGATTAGTTAGGAGTGGAGCTCCATAGAGAAGGGAGAGGATAAGAAATGAGGTAGAGGGTGATTTTGGTAGCAGGTGTAAGGTAATGATTTTGTCGGTAAAGCATACCGGGTTTTCTTGATATTTAACTGTAGGTGGGAGTTGAATTTGAGCTGGTATCAATTTGGACCCCAAGTAACTTGGTCTCTGACACCAGTTCCAGGAGTAGATTATTTTGTCTAGAGATGTGGAATGTGTTTATATTGAAAGAAGTTGCCTTAGAGGGGATGAATAACGTTAATTTGGTTTTAGAGGCATTGAGTGCTAGGTGATTCCTTTTCATCCATTGCTCAGTTGTTGTAAAAGCATCTTGAGTCAGTTTTAGGAGTGAGGGGATAGAGGTGGCAGCGCAGATAATAGCAGAATCATCGGCATATTGGATGATGTCTGAGAATGGGATAGAGTTGCGGAAATCATTTATAAATATGTTTAAGAGAAGGGGACTATGTATAGAGCCCTGGGGTACCCCAGTAGGAGTATTTAGAAATGAGGAGGTGGCCTTTTTCCATTTGACTGCTTGAGATCTGTTAGATAAGTAGCTGGAGAACCAGTTCAAGGAGGAGGCAGATGGGTAAAGTTTAGTTAGTAGCAGGCTGTGAGAGTGTGTCAAAGGCCTTAGAGAGGTCGAGTAGTAGGGTAGAAACAATTTGGCCAGAGTCGCGGGCTTTATTTACAGTTTCAAGGAAGGAGAGGAGGGCGGTCATAATGCTATGATGTGGTCTGACTCCATGTGTGGGAGTTACTAGGTGATTATCTAAGATGTGGAAGGAGTTGTAGTTGGATACACTTTTCTAGGAGTTTAGAGATGGGGGACAGAATAGCGATGGGGTGAAATTAGTAACGTTGTTGTTGTTGCCACCTTTTATGTAGAGGTATGATAAAGGCCCTTTTCCAGACTTGGGGTACTATACATTCTTGGATAGAGCAGTTGATTAAAATGCTAATAGGGTAGCGATTGCTTCAGCAGCTTTGCCAAGAAAGTAAGAAGGGATGTTATCAGGAGCATTGGTGCATGGCTTCAGTTTCATAAGAAATTTCTTTATAGTAGAAGTTGGGTATAGGTTTAAATGAGAAAAAGGAGTGTGAAGAGGGAGAATTAGGGGCAGATGAAGCTGATGAAGTAGTAGGAGGAGTGGAGGGATGGGAGTTAGTAGATGGGAATGAGGAAGTAGTAGCAGTGTAGTGGTGTTAGAGAAAGATGGCGTTAATTTGGAAATGGATTCAATGAAAAGAGTTAAATTGGGTAGCCAAGTCTTGGTCAGGAGCGTTTGGGTCTGGGGTAGGGGTATCTGGTTTGCTGGGGTTAAGTAGAGTAGAGATACCTTTCCAAAATTTCTGAGGGTTTGATTTTATTATTTTGAAGTGTGGAAAAGTAGTTTTGTCGGTCTAAGATTATGAGCTTTTTACCTTATTTCAAGTATTTTATATTCATTGTAATAAAAGGACAGGATTACAGTATTTTCAGAAGCTCATTACATTTTATTGCAGACCAGTGTCTTATAGCAGTGTCTGTGTGTTAGTACACTTGTAGTTGGGTCAGGGTGGCTTTAATGGTATATGGTAAATAAGCATTGCTACCTTATTTAAAAGCCAAGCCCTGCAACAACTAGCTCCACACTGAAGTCAAAACACAATAGCTCTGGTGGGTAAATGTACTCTGTAGTAATCAAAAGGCAAATGTTTAAAATAACTACAGCTTATGTGCAAACACAATAGGTAGTGATGAAACAATGCTCTGCTAAAATGCTTTAATGCTCCACAATGCTGAGCTGCAGATCAGTTATCACTGGCTACCAGGATTTCACCCACTTCAGCTCAAGCACGGTGCCGTTCAGTGCAACCTTCCCAGAACTAATTTGTCTGACCAGAATTATTTGGTGTGTGTATTAGAGGGAGGTAGCATACCCCTCAGCTGTCCAGATTTTTGCCCCATATTCCTCCTAAAAGGATTGAAGTTGCTAAATGAGACATTTCAGTTTTAGATGTCATGTCATTTAGAAAATGCATACCAACACAAATCCTGTTACTCTTGCAATTTTCTAAGTTTCTGAGAGCCATATTTATAATCTGTCCCTATTTATTTTAGGCTTTGTCCAGATTTCTTGCACTAAGGTTGAGGCCTTGAGGGTATGGTATGTTTGTGAGAAAGTGAAATGCCCAAGTTAGAGTTAACAGGTAGAATTTTCAAGTGCATTTTCAAGGAACTGTGAGTTTTAAGGGAAGCTAAGTTCACTGCTGCTCATGCCAAGTCTATTTACAATGTGCAACTGTTTTGTTTAGCAAATGGTATCTCTATTGTGGTATAACGTTTTAAAGCTATGTTAGTAGCACCACAAGTAGAATACTTGCATCTTAATGTAAAGGCTTGAGGTTCTATTCCTACAGCATATACATTTGTATGTTGCAGTCCTCAGGATGCCCTCCTTTGGATGAGATGCCTAATAACTATGAACCTGTTTTTCAGCTTGTCATCCATTTTCTATTGCAATATACCAGCTTACCATTTTTTTAATTTAACATAGGCAATTTATTCTTTGACGGCAACAGGCACTGAATTTGTAAATGAAACACTGAAATATACAGCAACAACATCTTCATTAGTTTCAGATATCTTTAATGTGGAATTATTCAGATTACTTTTACTTCAGCAGAGTCACTCAAACAAGTGCTGCTGTATAATACAAGGGATATAATTCAATTATATATTATAATTAATACAATCAGGTAAATCTAATAACTTTTGCATGGCCCTAACGGTGTGCAAGGAGCCTATTGCTTGAAAACAGTTCAAAGGTAAATAACCTGCCACTGGCCAGATGCATTTTCTTTGAATGTGGGTTTCAATGCTGTTTCATTGAATGTGAGTTTCAAAAGTAGAGAAGCTTTAATGCCAAGTCTGTTTTCATTGTAAGACTATTGCTTTGTTTAGGTTTAGTAAATGTCTCAGTGTTTGGGCTATAATGTTTGAAATAAAAGTTGTAAATTAAATCCAACTGCCTGTAATCATTGTAGAACTAAAGCATAAAACAGTATGCACACAGATTTGAACAGTATCTACAGTAAATGGGGAGAAATAGCCAAGTAATGGGACACTGGAATGGCTGTGTGGGCGGGGCTTGGGTGGGTGGACTTGGGCGGGGCTGTGTTGGCAGGGGGCAGGGTGAGCTATGTGGGTGGGGCTCTGGGTTTGCACCCCCCTGCAAAAAATCCTGCGGGCTCCCTTGTGCGTGGCATAGCCCTGGATTTCATTACTTGGTCCAGTAAGCAAGTAAAAGGTGGGAGATTTGTACAGAAATTACCTTAACATATGACAGCAGAGACTTATTTGACTTATATGTCTCCATTACTAAGTAGTAGACCTCAGGCATCAAAGATTCACACAGTCATACCTCTTAAAAGTACTGATGAGCACTGCATGCCCTCACTTTAGCACCATACATTTGTACTTGAAAATCAATATAGAGAGATGTTAGAAAGTAATGATATACATTGCAGTATTTGACTTCACAACCCTCATAAGATCATGAACTATAAAGATGTGAGTGTTCGATCTCGCCGTTTGTTCTTACACCTGGGTTCGGAGCCGATCCTCGGCTCCATGTCGGCCGCTTGCAAGCTCTGCATCGAGAAGAAGCTCGAGACCAACCTAACTCCCACAATCCCCCTCTGCCTTTACCTCAGATCTAGTTTGCCGCTGCAGCGTTCGCATCAGTTTGATGAGCTCGAGCAACCTTAAGCTAAGATTTATATTTTTTCTTATATTTCTTAAGAAATTTTCTTCAATATTATCTAGTGACTGTGTGTGTGTGTGTTTATAGTGTTTCGAGGAATCCTCGGTTCCATATAAAGTTATTTTAACTTTATTAGAGTTTTCCCTCGGGGCCTAACCCCACTAAAGTTACTGGATTGGACATCCCTTTTACTGGATTGACTATTGGATTGACCTTTTTACCGGATTTGACTAAACTTACTGGATTAGACATACTACTGGATTTGACTTTTATTAAAATTAACATTGTTACTTTAATAAGATGTCTGAGAAAGCTAAGTCTGGCTTTAAACGTTGCCAATGTGGGCAAAAGATGTCAGTGACTGATAACCATAGTTCCTCGTCTACTGTCTTGGCCCTCTCCATCTGCAAGAAGACTGTTCAATTTGTCATTCTTTCAGTGGAAGGGTCATGACAGATAGGCGTAGGAAACTTATGGATAGGGGTCTTTTAAAACCTACCTTTCAAGAGGCTCTGGATGCATCAGACCAGGCATCCAAATCCTCGAAGGAATCGAAGACGTCGGAGCCCAGGTCATCGGCTCCGAGCTCTTCAGTTAAAGTTCGATCACCGGTTCCACAGACTTCGGGGCCGAGTGTTGAACTTTTGTCAGTATCCGAGCCTCGAGTCTTGGAACCGGTGACGGAGCTCCCTCCACTGACACTGTTGAGGTCGGTTCTGTCTTCGATTCCTTTGACGCGCTCTTCCAGACCCCTCTCCAACACCGATGTAGACCGTGTGGTGCAGAAACTAATGGAGAATACGGCCTTATCCAAACTCATCTCTGTCTCCTCCCAGTTGGTGTCGAGACTCGAAGGCCTACCCTTATCTCCATCTGTTCCTCCTCCGAAACCTATCCAGTCTTCGGAGCCGGAAGAGGCTGATCTGCTGATTGTGGAGCCCTCGGTGCCAGAACCATCCTTCTCTCGGTCGGCGCCATTCACCTCGACTCCGTCGGATCCGGTACCGGAGTCTCGGAGCCGAAGATCCATCCTTGGTTCCGGGACCGAGAGTCGGACCGATGTTTCGGTTCCGACTCTCCCTCTCGGGGCCTCGGCTCGGATCGACTCGGCTCCGTCCTCGGGGTCGATGCCTTCGGTGCCTGTCTCGGGGATTCTTCGCATTTCCTTGGAACCGGGAGATACCTCGACTTGGGACCCGGGGGCCTTCGACCTCATGAGGAAGGTGTTGTCTACCCAGACAACCACATCAGCAGAAACAGCTTCTCCTCCCATAAAGGACCGTTATCCTGCTCTGCACCCACGGCTACATCTAAGCGTCGAGCACCTGTGTCTCAGCCACCCCTGGAGGGTGCCCCCTCTTCCTCGGAGGCTTCTTTGGATGCTCCCACCGAAGAAGTTCCGAGGAAAAGATTGTGTAAGAGGAGACACTTAGATTCTCCACAAGAATCATTGACATCGGACACTGACTTAGATGAGTCAGAAGGGTCCCCAAAGTCACCCTCAGAGGATGTCTCTTTTTCTGACATCCTGGAGATCCTAAAGCAGAGAGGTGATTGGCAAGCCCTCCCCCCTTCTGAGGATGAGTCAGTTTTGCTGAAGGCATTCGGTGCTCGCCCTTCCTCCTCCTGGGTCACTCCGCCCTTCGATGAGTTGATGGAGCTGATTGCTCGAAGGGCGTGGGAGACGCCTGACACGGTGGAGCCAGTCCCTAGAAAGCCTAACAAATTTATTACTGCCCCACAGGATAAGGCTTATTTGACAAAAGGAGTGCCAGTGGACGCTATGGTGGTGGCAGCAGCCACAAAAAAGGAGATGTCTGAATCTTCCTCATCTGTCCATCTGCCTAACAGAGATTCTAGGACTATGGACAGGTATGGGAAGCGCATTTTTAGTTCAGCGGCTTTTTCTATGCGATCCCTGAACTACTTGACCCACTTCACACGGCTACAGAGGGATCTAATCAAAGAGTTGGGAGATACCCTCCAGGGTACTACAGATGCTGCTATTTCAGAAAAAGTTACAGCACATCTCAATACCCTTACATCCATTGTAAACTCATCCATGAGGCTGATCTCATACGCAGCCGAAGGATCGAGTAGGGCAGCAGCTTCAGCGATTGCTCTTCGCAGACAATCCTGGATGCGCTTATGTTCTTTTGCAGAAGCCTTCAAGTCTTCCTTTACTAACGCCCCATTTGATGGTGCCACTCTCTTTGGCCCCAAAGTAAAGGAGACCCTTACCCGGTGTGAGCAGGAGGGAAAGACTCTGTCTGCTGTCGGAGTCCGTTTTTCCACCCCATCCAGACCGTACCCCAAAGGGCAACGTGGTGGAAAAATGTGGTTTCGAAAACCCCAAGGATCTTTCCCAGGCACACAGGGTGATGCCCCCTCTAGAGGCGGAGGAGGGGGCAGAGGTGGAAGACGCCGCCCTGACGGCAGAGGGGGTCCGCAAAACCAAGGTGACAGGGATACACCCCCTGGAAAACCTTTCCAGCACTCCTGAGAGGAGGCCCGACTGTTCTGCTCTGGAGGCAGTCGGGGGTCGCTTAGCTTTATACCCTCAGGCCTGGCAAAATTTTACATCAGACAACTGGGTAAAAAGCGTTGTTACCAGAGGCTACAGAATACCCTTCCTATTGCCCCCAATTCCGAAGAGGACTCCCAGATGTACCGCCCCATCTGCAAGACCCTGCAGCTATAGAAATTTCAAAGCTGCTAAAAAAAAGAGTCATCCAACCAGTCCCAGCGGACCAAAGAGGATTCGGAACTTACTCAAGGTTCTTTTTAGTTCCAAAGAAGACAGGGGACTGGAGGCCGATTCTGGACCTAAGCAACCTCAATACCTTCGTCAAGAAAGAAAAGTTCCGAATGGTCACGCTTCAATCGATCCTTCCATTTTTACAGAAGGATGACTGGATGTGCTCAATAGATCTGAAGGACGCATACTACCACATCAAAATGGCCAGGGCGTCCAGGGATCACTTGCGCTTCCGGCTGGGAGCCAGCCACTTTCAGTTTCGAGCCCTGCCCTTTGGTCTGACCTCAGCCCCCAGGGTTTTCACCAAATGCATGGCAGTGGTGGTGTCTCACCTGAGACGCCTGGGATTCCAGGTGTTTCCGTATCTGGACGACTGGCTCCTTTCTGCCACCACCCAGCGTCAACTAGTTCAGGCCAGGGATTACACACTACGGCTTTGTGTTCATCTCGGAATTTCCGTAAATTTCGAAAAGTCATCACTACAGCCATCACAGCATATCTCATTCATAGGAGCAGAATTGGATATGCATCATTTAATTCTAAGACTTCCTCCAGAAAGGATAGCCTCACTACAAAGCCACATTTCTCTCCTTCTGCCATCCAGAAAGTCCCCAGCAAAACTGGTTCTGAAGGTTTTGGGTCTCATGGCAGCTTCTCTCATTGCGATACCATTGGGAAGACTGCACATGAGAGTTCTACAATGGCTACTGTTTGCACAATGGTCGTTCCAACAGCTACCTCTGACACACGAAATTCTGATCACAAATACATGCAAATCACACCTAGACTGGTGGCTTCAGACTTGCAAACTTTCCGGCGGTAGACCATTTGTGCTACCCACGCCGACAGCTACGGTGACCACGGACGCTTCCCTGATAGGGTGGGGGGGCATCTTTCAGGGACAGACAGTCTGAGGCGAATGGACCAATTTAGAGTACAATCTGCACATCAATGTCCTAGAGTTGAGGGCAGTGTTTCTAGCGTTGCAACACTTTGCTCCCCTTCTTCCTCTAGGGACTATTGCAGTTCAGACGGACAACATGTCCGTAGTCTGGTACATAAACAAACAAGGGGGAACCAAGTCTTATCAGCTATGCAGAGAGGCCATGAGAATCTGGCAATGGGCGGAGTCCACGGGTCACTTTCTGATTGCAACGCACATCCCGGGGTCATCCAACGTCATAGCCGACAGGCTAAGCAGAGAAATCCTGTTGCCTCATGAGTGGTCCCTAAAACAGTCAGTTGCGAAGAAGATTTTTCGCAAGTGGGGCCAGCCATCCTGCAATCTTTTTGCGTCTCCAATGAACGCCAAATGCAGGAGCTACTTTGCCCTATTACCCCCTCCAGGGGAAGTCCCCAGGGACGCGCTGGTTCACGATTGGCCCCCGGGTCTCCTGTACACTTTTCCTCCCTTTCCCCTGATTGCGAAGTTTCTGCAGAAAGCCAACAACCTGCAAAGGACGATTATCCTCATTGCCCCATTCTGGCCTCGTCAAATTTGGTTTCCCTTTCTTCGGGCACACTGCATTCGGGGACCCTGGATCCTGGACCCGGAGCCAGATCTACTGACTCACTCGTCAGGGGCTCCCCACCCCTCGCTCTTCTCACTCCATCTAGCAGCTTGGCTGCTCCGCTTCCCTACTTAGCCAGGTCTGATCTTCTTTCACCTGCAGTTCAGAATATACTAGTGGCTTCTCATAAAGCTTCCACTACAAAGACCTACACTAGTAAATGGAAGCGCTTTGTTTTTTGGGCAAATACACAGCATTTGGATCCTGTTATGGCTCCCTTAAACAAGATCTTGGAGTTTTTAACAGAGTTGTTCCACCAAGGAGCTTCTCCTGCCACTTTAAGAGTGTATTGGCTGCCATTTCCAATTTTCATGTGGAAGAAGGTGGGGCACCTATTATGGCCCACAGACTTTGTAAGGCCTTTTTAAAAGGATCTTTCCATATTAGACCACCAGTTAGAACTCCTACATCTCCTTGGAATCTGAACCTTTTATTGTCTAAATTGATGTTGCCTCCATTCGAACCGGCTTCCTCTTGTCCATTGAAGTATTTGTCGTGGAAGACCCTCTTTTTGGTGGCCATTACATCGGCTAGGCGGGTGTCAGAGCTTCAGGCTCTTTCTATTAAGCACCCTTATCTGATTTTTCACTCTGACAGAGTATCTCTTCGCACTAATCCATCCTTTCTCCCCAAAGTCTGTTCTATTAATAACATTAATCAATCCATTGAACTCCTACCTTTTTCAAAAATCACTCCAATAAGTTGGAGTATATGTTACACAAGTTGGATGTTCATAGACAACTTAGATTTTACTTGGATAGAACAAAGGATCACAGGAAATCAGATCAACTTTTTATAGCCTTTGCGGACAGCAGGAAAGGTGTAGCAGTTACCAAACGAACCCTTTCAAAATGGCTAACTGATTGCATTATATTTGTTTATGCTACTTCGGAACAAACCTTACCTTTCAAACCCAAAGGACACTCTACAAGATCAGTATCTACATCCCTGGCTCATGCAGCTCGTTTACCATTAGACACTATTTGTGCAGCTGCCACTTGGTCTAAACCACATACATTCATTTCTCATTACAAGGTGGACAAGGTTTCTAGGGATAGGGCAACCTTTCATTCCACTGTGCTCAAGAATGTTCTCCCATGAGTTCCTCAGGAACATGGAGCTAGGGACACTACCCAGGTGTTAGAACAAACGGCGAGATCGAACACTCTCACATTTAGAAGTTATGTCCTTACCATAACGTTCCATGTGGAGTGTTCATCTCGCCTTTGTTCTTACATTCCCACCCTCCCACCCTCAGGAAGAACGTACAGTTTGGTGCCTGGTCTGGTTTATTCTGTACATATGTATATATAGGTATAAGTGTTCTTGCAGTCATGTAGTTTTTGCATGAGTATGTTTCTCTCTCTGACTTCTGGTTTGCTTGCAAACTAGATCTTAGGTAAAGGCAGAGGGGGATTGTGGGAGTTAGGTTGGTCTCGAGCTTCTTCTCGATGCAGAGCTTGCAAGCGGCCGACATGGAGCCGAGGATCGGCTCCGAACCCAGGTGTAAGAACAAAGGCGAGATGAACACTCCACATGGAACGTTATGGTAAGGACATAACTTCTAATTAGGAACTTTTGACGCTATTGAGTGTTTAACTTTCCAAGGCCAATATAAGTCAAAGGTACAATTACCGGTTCAACACCATAAATGCAGATATACTAAGCACTAAGTTAGGTATGCACTCTGGGCATCAGACACAAAACTTATGTATCCCTGACTCCAAAAAGAAGAAAAACAGGGATATGGCACAGTTATCATCACTTACACAGGATGTTGTATAGGGGGAAGGAAGGAAGCCTAGGCTGACACAAAAAGTCGGTGAGTGTGTGTGAGTAAGAAAGAGATGCAGTCAGACATTTGGATAAACCAACAAATGGCCAGAGAGATAAAATGAGTAACTGTTGTGCGTGTGTCTATAGGGGTCCTCCAGGTGAAATTGGTGTGTGAGTGTCTGCATGAATGCAGCCAAGCTGTGTGCTAGCTCTACGTCTATGTCAGACAGGTGTGAGCCATGCATGGTAGAAGTGGAGGTTCATCATTGTCATCCCCAACCACAAGAACTGGCTCTGCAAGGAGTTGCACTGGCAAGTCCACACCCAAGTTCAGATGCACTGCTGCTACCTGAACATGACTGATGTCTGCTAGATGAGCTCCCTTCATGGGGAATGACCAGGACCATGACCCCATGGCCTGTCATGTCTGGGTGTGGACAGCACACTCACTGATGGAGCAATGGGATGTTGGTTGACAGCAGATGATGTGGCTGACATATGCCCATGAGGATGCCATTCCCCTACCAGCAGATGTTCCATCACAAACAATGCTCATTCCATGACAAACACCCCTCGGTTCAATGTGTCACTCATCTGATCCATTGATTTGGCAACACAGTGGAGGGAGTGATGCATGTCAGACTGTGCCACATCTATAACCCTGAGCATTTGTCTTGAACACCTATGGGAAAATGCTTGTGCCTCCATGATGGTCATAAACATATGTTGAATGGCACAGGAAGAGTCAACTGCACTGGATGGAGGAGGGACAGCAGGCCTCATCCGAGCATCCCTATCAACCCTCCTGTGTGGCACCTTGCCCATACTTTGACTACAGCCAAAATAAACAGGCACTGAAGATTCAGTAGCTACACTTCCCTGATCAATGGTTTTGCCCTCCACCTGTCCAATATCTGAGGGCTCACTGGAATGGGTAGGCATGGCCTTCTGGCTGTGTCCAATGGAATTGCAGGGGATGGCTGTATGTCAATCTCAATGTCAGATTCAACCTCTGCATCCCCTGACTGCGCCTTATTTGGCCACTGTCATCACCCAAGTCTGCTGATACACTGACATCAGGTGGCAAAGGGCCCAAACTCCCACTGTCATGATCACCTGTGATATAAAGCAACAAACACAGGAAAACATTTAAACGTACACTACTATAGTCCAATATAGGCTAACAAAGTAACAGTGCTGCCACTATTACAGACAGCACAGCAATACATACTACAGGCCTGACATCAACAGCACACACTAAATATTTCTTTAAATTGCTCAACAGTACTGACATAAAAATGCTTAGCTTACCATCTGCAGATGACATACTCCTCTGCAATTCAGACTGTCCTGGAAGAAGATAAGCAAGAGGTAAGGGCAAAATCATCACAATTAACAGTAATACAGGGGATAATAATATTATCCCTTTATATGTCCATTAACACACTTTCAACAATAACATTGTTGACAACTCCAACCTAAGCTAATAACTGCAACAATCTTCAATCCCCCCCAAAAAAGACATGACACAGAAGTAACTTATTGATTTCAATTGTTTTACTATACAATAGCATTTAACTGTTGAGATACCAAAGCCTACTAGGAAGTTCCTTCTTTGACATGCTTGCTGTCTCTGAAACTGTTGCTCCAACATCCAGCATATGCTGTACTGCTGTCTGGATCCCTGATATTGGCCAGGAACTCTTCATTGAGTGTTAATGGTGGTTCCCTAGCAGGCCCTACCCCGGTAACCATCTGGCCATGGCCCACTGCAGCAGTTCTTCTCTGTGCAGATGTGGTCATGTCAGTGACCCTGTGGTAAACCTGCTCGTATGTCCTGCCATGGCCATCCATGGCATTCACATAAACTATCTGGTGCCATATTCACATCCTACATGCCATATCCTCTGTCCTGTTTCCAGGAGAAAAGTACCATGTTGCCTAAAGGCATCCACCATCACCTGGTTCCCAGCATCAGTGAAGGTGGGTCTCTGAGGATTGACTTGCTTGGGTGGCATACTCCCAGGTGTCCTAAAAGACAGCAGAAGAATAATACACCTAAGTATCACATAACTGCAAAATAACTGTTAACAGATAAAACATAAAAGGTAGCGAGTCAGTATTACCCACTTGAGAAACATAAAACAGTCTAGAGATGTGAAATGCAAACAACAGGCAGGATGCAAAACAAGAAGAGTAACAAGTGCAACATATCCTTGCTTGTGCCATAACATTAACCCACCTTTGCTCTCCCCCAAAGAAGAGTGTAGCCTTGCTTATGCCATAACAGTAACTCACATTTGCTCAACCCTCCACAAAAGAACATTATATCCTTGTTTGTGCCATAATAGTAACTCAGCTTTGCTCCCTCCAGAAGAACAGTAAAATGACACATTTTGCTAACAAGCCATCTTTGAAATGCTTAAAGTGCTATCAAAGGAACTGTCCCTAAAACATTTGTACATATTTATCACACAGCATTCCATTTTCATGTATTGGCAATCATGTATATCTCTGAAATGGCTTGACAAACATGTCCCAACCATCAATACACTTCTAAGTAATGAATACAGATAAAATTGTAAAGGCCTTTGCTTCAGATGTTTCTTAAATACATTACAACATATGTAGCTGATAAATTGGGTGCATACCTTCTGAAGTTCAGTACTCCTCTGTACTAATATATCCTGAAGAAATAGCATATGTGCAATCTTCCAAACATAAACAAGTCTCTTCACCATCAGTTTGCCTAGCTACATGATTACCTTTCAATGTGGTGCAGATTCAGGGCTGTTAGCATGGTGAAGATACAAATAAAGTATGAACTCATTAGAATTGCTGAATCCCAAATATTTGGATCCATGTAGGAGATGTAAAGCTAGTATGGACATTCCCTCAATGTTTGTATTTAATGGATTGCAACTGTGAATGATTACTGGTTAGGAGAAGTAAAAAACAACAGCACTGCAGGATGCCTTACTGCCACTGAGTGTGTCAGGTTAGATCTACATAGTGTTAGATATAAGGTTGGAAATGTAAGTAAACAGCACACAATTCACAGGTTGTGTTCCTTAATATCCAATTTGGCCTTCATTTATTGGCAACTGCATATGATATTATTTCCACGTAATATTCTCACACATTTTAAAAGCAATGATATGGAATGGCTTACATACTGCATGTCACAGATTACTGGTCAGATTACTGAAGCATGACCAACAAGCACAGCAATATAAGATAGAACTGTCTATTTGCAAGCAATAATCATGACTGGTTGTGTGATCACTAGGTGCACTACATCCAAAAATAATTAATGTCCAACTAGCAGTTGGATGGTTTGATATCATTGTAGATGTTGTTGCAGTTGGTTGTGAGCAGACTGAGTTCAGTTCTTTGCTTCAAAGTTGTTTGTGTGGCAAAGAGGGATAAGGCACTCATCCTGTGTTTTGGAGGGTCTATGTTAAATGTTCGAACATCCAAAATGTCGAACATTACATGGTCGAGACCAAATGTTCGACATTTGGATGTTCGAACGTAAAAAAAAAAAAAGAAAACACAGAAAAAACACTTTAACAGTGTAGGCAGGGGGGCAAGCACCCCTGCAACCCCCACCCCCCTACTTTAATATACCAACTCTGAGACTGCACTTCAGTGCAGAAAAGGGGAATTCTCCCTATCTGCACCATGCGGTGCCATTGAAAGTTTATCTTCGGGCACTCAAAATTTTGAACGTTTGGTTTCGACCATGTAACATTCAAAATATTTTGAGAGTTCAAAGATTTGACAGGTACCTGTTTTGGAGGTGCATTGGAGTGACAGTTCAAATCCAGATCTATGTAGACATATCTGATGTGAGACATCATTTTCTTGTGTGTATGTCAGACATTGACTTTCCTTATTTCAGCTACTTGCTTCTTTCTTCTTTTCCTTCTTTTCTGTCTTCATTTGTCTAATTTTTTTTTGGGGGGGGCAGTATTTGTGTTGTGCAGTGCATAGAGCAATCACAGGAACAGAAAAAATGAATGCTGAGTTTGGCTGTGTTTATCTCATTTGTGTAAAGTGTGACAGTGTGCAAACTGGACCACTGGACTCCAGGAAGCAGACAGGATCCAGACAGGCAAAAATAGAAACCGGATGCATTCAATTACTACTATTGAGCATTGTGCAAACCCACTAAGAGGCTTTGTATGGTGGTTAACAGTGAGACCTTAAGAATGATTAGTGAAATAGGGAATGTCATGTAACTAGTCTTGTGGCAGCAGATGTAAGTGTAGGACTGAAGTACAGATGGTCCTGGGTACTAGTACAGGGTATAAAACCTTTGTTTTTCTGTTGTGACACTGCAGTTTATAGCAATGAACTGCAACATAGACAAGTGTTATTTCAACTTTCGTGTGGCAACAGGTATAAGTGTAGGACTGCCATACACATGATCCTGGGTTCTAATGCAAGATACTCCATGCACTTTTACTGTTGTTCCTCTTCCCATTATAGTCACTCTTACTTATAGCACTTGAGGTAGTAGAGCTGATATTAATTATATGTATGAGGGCTGAGACAGTAGTATTGTGTGTAAAATATATGTT
Organism: Protopterus annectens; assembly: GCF_019279795.1. Taxonomy (NCBI): domain Eukaryota; kingdom Metazoa; phylum Chordata; order Ceratodontiformes; family Protopteridae; genus Protopterus; species Protopterus annectens. The sequence goes on along the minus strand of NC_056734.1, from coordinate 556,551,719 downwards.
ACTACACCAAAAGGTAGTCTGTACCATTACTCAATGAAGACAATTGAGCCGGTTCAATCTGATATGAACATTCTTTTACTGCATACGAGGTTACATCTAGTATAACAGTAAAAGATACACATGTAGCAAAAACCGTGCTTCAGCTCTACAGCCTCGACTGTAAGGATCAATGTCTGTCATACAAAAGAAGTCCAAACTTTATAGTCTCTTTCCAGCTTACATCAGCAATTTAGAAAATATGTCAGAATAATAAATCTGATATTGTTAATCTTCGTTCATTCCTTACGCATGGGTATTGGTTCCAACCTCGGAACTGAGCCGGCCATTTTCCAAGCTCATGTCAGCTTCAAACTCTCGAGCTAAACTCTTACCCACAATTCCCCTCTCCCTGTTACCTCAGATTTTGTTTGCCGAGTTACCATTCGGTCATGTCAAGCTAGTTCTCTTGAGCTAAGTACAGTTATTTGTTGTTTAATAGTCTTTCAGATTACTTTTCTGTCAGAAAAGTTTATATTTCATTGTCTCTTACCCTATCGCATCTAGCGTACATAATTTCTTCAGGTTTTTCTGCTCTTTTCTTTACCACTTTTACCGTGAGATATTCTCTCTTTACCATCCTTGGTAATCCTTCCCCTTTTTCCTCATACCTTCGAGTATTCTCTTGTACCATTGCTGGTACCTTTTCTATTAATTAATTTGCTGTCATGGCAGATAAGAAAGGTAGTCTGGGGTTTAAGCGGTGTTCTGATTGTGGACACAAATTACCTACTTCTGATGCACACTCTTTGTGTGTTTATTGTTTAGGGGCATCCCATTTGTTTGTTGACCCACCCTGTACTATTTGTGAGAACTTTTTGAATAGAACCTTGTTGGAAAGGAAAAACAAGCTGTTACTGAAGGGACTTCTTAAATCTCCCTTTTCAGAGGCTATTTCTGAGTCGGAGGCCTCAACCCCTCCTAGAACCCATAAGAAAATCTTGGATGTTCCTACTAAGGCTAAATCTTTGCCTTTGTCCCCGGCTGGGGACTCCCGCCAACCAAAACCTAAAAAGGCTAACGTTTTGGCTCCAGAGCTCACTCAGTCAGCCCCAGTGCTTTCGGTGCTTAGACCTTAGGCACCGAGGCCTTCGGCTCCATTAGTGATCTCGGCTCCATCTTCTCCTACAGCCTTCACTATATCGGCACCGAGGGGCTCCTCAGTTCAGACTATTACCACTGTATCGGCACCAACTGTTCAGTCAGCGCAGACCTTGACCTCATCGGCTCCAAGATCTTCATCAGAACTGACGCCTTTATTGTTGACTCCAGTTTTGTCGGTTCCAGCTTCAGTACCGACAACCACTTTGGCACCGATCCCTGTGTCGGTGCAGACCATGACCTCGGCACCGATGACTTCTTCGGTGCAGACACCAGTCCAGTCTCTCTCGGCACCATTGTCCTCAGTGCAGACGGGTGAGATGGGCACCGAGTTTGCCTCTTCTGTGGACAGGCCTGTTTCTCCCTCAGTCTTCATGAGGTCCACTAGAAACCTTTCCAAACATGATGTGTTGCGTCTTGTGGATCAGGTGCTCTTGGCCAGAGGTATGCCACCCCTCAGGAACTATCCTTCCTTGGGAGGTGATCACCCATCTCCAAATACCCCTTCGTATTCTCCTCCTTCATTGCCTTTGAAGTCCATGGATATAGCACAGTCTTCCCCTTCTGCGGTCCCTTTTATGGATCTCACTAAGGAACCACAGTTGCCTTCATGGCAGGAAAGTTTTGCTATGACCCAGGATGTCAGTTGTGACACGCATAGTTTGCTGCTCCACAGTGATCCAGGGACTCTGGGTCGGCAGGCTGAGTCAGGAGGGGTGACACCTGTCCTAGACATGCACTCCTCTTCAAGGTGGACCAGCCTTTCAACTGATGGAGAAGGCTTTCCCTACTGCTGGTGATACTGGACTGTCTATACCTCTGCCCTCCTCTGGTACACTGGTTTCACAAGTCGCACCTAGCGGACACCGGGTGCAAGGGCCTCAGGACATATTCCCACAGGAATCCCCTTTTCCGCTGTCTTCTCCAGCTTCTCCCACTGAGGAGATCCACCGGAAAAGTTCATGTAAGAGGAAGCACATGGACTCCACAGAGGAGTCCCTCACTGAAGACACAGATTTCGATGAGGGGGAAGGATCCTCCCGGTCACCCTCTGAGGTATCCTTCGATGATATCCTCAAAATCCTGAAACAGAGAGGTGACTGGCAGTCCTCTAATCCGACCTCTGAGGAATCTGTGTTCCTGTAGGCCTTTTGCACCCGGCCCCCTACCTCCTGGGTTACTCCACCTGCCGATGAACTTGTCCGGTTCATCGTGCAGCGTGCTTGGAAGGCTCCTGATACCATCAAAGCTATTCCTCGGAGGCCAGATAAGATTTTGTCCCCTCCTGCTTTGGATCTGCATTGGTCCAAAGGTCTTCCTGTGGATACTTTGGTGGTGGCGGTCACAACAAAAAAGGATCTGGCAGAAGAAGAAAGCCAGACTGTCCATCTGCCTAACAAAGAGTTCCGGGCTCTGGACAGGATAGGGAAGTGCACCTTTGCTTCAGCAACCTTTACTATCAGGTCCCTGAATTATATGGCACACTTTACCAGGCTTGAAAGGGATCTGATTTCTGAGCTCTCTGAAACCTTGGCTGGTGCTGTGTCTGATAAGGTCCGTGACAAAGTGGCCTCTCAGCTGGCCATCATTGAATCAATATCTAACTCCTCTATGCAGCTGATATCTCATGCATCAGAAGGATCAGCTAGAGCAGCGGGTTCAGCTGCGGTCTTGAGACGACACACTTGGATGCACTTGTGCAATTTCGCGGAACCCTTTAAGGCTTCCTTTCTTAATGCTCCCATTGAGGCCTCCTCGTTGTTTGGACCCAAAGTTAAAAGCACACTGGCCAGATGTGAACAGGATGGTAAGACCCTTTCTGCCGTAGGTGTCCGTTATTCCTCCCCTCAACGTGCTTTCTCCTGAAACCAAAAGAGTGGGAAGATATGGTTCAAGAAATCTCAGGGTCCTTTCTGCGACACACAGGCCGAGTTCTCCCCTAGAGGCAGAGGGGGAAACTCACAAGAAAGATGCTCCTTTCGGGGAAGAGGGGGTCTGCGTAACCAGGGTTCCAGGGATTCTTTCCCTGGTCAATCCTACCAGCGCACCTGAAGAGTGGCCCAACTCCTTTCCTCTGCAGGTGGTTGGGGGACATTTCTCCTTGTACCCTTCTGCCTGGCTAACCATCACCACCGATTCTTGGGTACAAAGGATTATAACCAGAGGTTATCATATCCCCTTCAATCTTTGTCCTGTCCCTTCAAAGAACCTTCTCGACATTCCACCCAGTCAAAGGGAAGAAGCAGCATTAGAGATAGAAAAGCTGCTAAGAAAGAGAGTCATCCAAATAGTCCCTCCAGACCAGATAGGATCCGGATTCTACTCAAGACTATTTTTGGTGCCAAAGAAAACCGGGGACTGGAGACCAATTTTGAATCTCAGTGTATTGAATAAATTTGTGAGAGTACAAAAATTCTGGATGGTCACAATACAGTCTATCCTCCCGCTTTTGGGAAAAGATGATTGGATGTGCTCAATAGATCTTCAAGATGCGTACTACCACATAAAAGTGGACAGGTCATCAAGAAGATTTCTGCACTTCCGTGCAGGAGCCAGTGACTACCAGTTCAGAGTACTGCCCTTCAGACTCTCTACAGCCTCCAGAGTGTTCACAAAGTGTATGGCAGCTGTCACAGCTCACTTGCGACTTCAAGGATTTTAGGTGTTTCCATACCTAGACGACTGGCTCATTTCCGCCCCCACCAGACATCTATTGGAAAAAGCACTGGCACATGCTCTCCTTGCTGCTCAAAGGCTAGGCATAATCATAAACTGGCAAAAATCCAATCTCACCCCATCTCAGTCGACAGAATTCATAGAGGTTATCTTGGACACAAAAAACTGCACAGCTGCTATTCCAAAGCACAGAATTCTAAGGATAAAGTAACAACTGATTCCACTCCTTTCAAGGGGAAAATCCACGGCTCACTCGGTTCTACAGCTGTTGGGTTCCATGGCAGCCTCCATCACCATTGTTCCCCCTGGCCAGGTTTCACATGAGGCTACTACAATGGCTACTGCTTACCCAATGGTATCCCTTTCAGCATCCTCTTTCAGCCATGATTCAAGTAACCCACAGGTGCAAACAGGATCTAAATTGGTGGATGACACACAACCTGTCACAATGGTCTCACCCCTTCTCCCCCCAGCAACTCAAGGCCACAGTGACCACGGATGCCTCCCTGATGGGGTGGGGGGGGCTATGTCAGGGACAGACAGTCTAAGGCACTTGGTCCGAACTGGAGGCCCATCTGCATATAAACGTTCTAGAGCTGAGGGCGGTGCTTCTGGCATTGCAAGCATCCCATACCCTGCTGCTGTCTGGGACAATTGTGATTCAATCAGACAACTTGGTGGTGGTCTGGTACATCAACAAGCAAGCTGGAACCAAATCTTACCCTCTTTGTCAAGAGGCCATGCGAATATGGCAATGGGTGATGGCTACCAACCATTTTCTTCTAGCAACGCACATTCCCAGGAGTTCCAACGTGATAGCAGACAGACTCAGCAGGTGCATTCTTCAACCTCATGAGTGGTCCCTGAATCCCTTGATAGCGGCGGAGATCTTCCACCTCTGGGGCCGTCCTTGCTGCGACCTCTTTGCATCCCCGACCAACTACAAATGCAGCAACTACTTCACCCTGATTCCCCCTCTGGGACAGTTACTCAGGGATGCTGTAGTCCACGATTGGTCCTCGGGTCTTCTTTATGCATTTCCACCCTTTCCCCTCATTCCCCAGTTTCTGAAGAAAGCCTGTCGGTTGAAGAGCAAGGTGATCCTCATAGCACCATATTGGCCTCGACAGATTTGGTTCCCCTTCCTTTGGCCGCACCTACTAGCTCGACCATGGATTCTCCATCCAACCCCAGAGTTGATCTCACATCCACAGAACCTGATTCATCCCAACTTGAACAGCCTGAAGCTCACAGCTTGGCTACTCCAATTCCCTTGATTGCAAGGCAGAATAATCTTTCTTTACAAGTATGTGATATTCTCATTGCATCTCATAAGTCTTCCACTAGATTTACTTATCTGAGCAAGTGGAAAAGATTTACCTGTTGGCTGAAAGATAAACAAGTAGATCCCTACTCAGCACCAGTGTCGATAATACTAGACTCTCTGGCCGACCTCTTTCAATCAGGTCTATTGGCCTCTACCATTAGAGTTCATTTGGCTGCAATTTCTAATTTTCATGAGGGTGTACAAGATTCCTCTCTTATGTCCCACAAGTTGTGCAAGACCTTCATAAAAGGTGTGAATCATCTGAAGCCACCCTTTAGAGAACCTATTCAACCATGGGATTTATCATTAGTTCTACAAGCTCTGACAATGCCACCTTTCGAACCAGCCTCTTCTTGTGACCTCAAGTATTTGTCATGGAAAACCTTGTTTTTGGTCACCATTACTTCTGCCAGACGTATTTATGAGCTTCAAGCTTTATGTATCAAGAGTCCATACTTGATTTTTCATAGAGATAGAGTGCCTCTGAGAACTAATCCATCTTTTCCGCCTAAAGTGATCTCTGAAATGTCCATTAATCAAGCCATTGAATTGCCAGTTTTCTTTCCCAATCATTCAAACAGAGGAGAGTATTGCCTACATACCCTAGATATCCACAGGCAAATTTGTTTTTACTTAAATAGAACTAGGCCTTTTCGTAAATCTGACCAGTTATTTTTGGCCTTTTCTGGACCTAGATTAGGATCTGCTGTTGCTAAGGTCACATTAGCTAGATGGTTGAAGGACTGTGTGACCTTCATTTATACACAACGCAACATCTCGTTGCCTACTACCATGAAAGCTCATTCAACAAGGTCGGTGGCGACTTCTGCTGCCTTCCATGCCAGAGCTTCCTTACATGACATCTGTGCAGCTGCAACTTGGGCTACACCTCATACCTTCATCAATCATTACAAATTGGATTTGGCCTCCAGGGGAAGAGCATCTTTTGGTTCTATGGTGCTCAGGAATGTCCTTCCATGAGAGCATCCCAGGAATAGAGGTAGCTGGGGACTGTCCCATGCGTAAGGAATGGACGAGGATTAACAATATCAGATAAAGAAGTTATGTCTTACCATAATGTTCCATCTGTATTGTTGATCCTCGTTCAGTCATTATGACCCTCCCTCCTTCCCCCTCCTGTGGTTTCTAGTGGATCTCACCATCCGGTTCTCTTAGGTTATTTGACCAGAGGTAGCCTCTACCTTCTTTGACTTGCAAACTCAATCTGAGGTAACAGGGAGAGGGGAATTGTGGGTAAGAGTTTAGCTCGAGAGTTTGAAGCTGACATGAGCTTGGAAAATGGCCTGCTCTGTTCCATGCATAAGGAATGAACGAGGATCAACAATACAGGCGGAACGTTATGGTAAGACATAACTTCTTTGTCTTTCCCATGAAGCTGGTCTGCTGACAGTTTGTTGACAGTTAGTTTCCCATGTTTTCCATTTCTGAAGAATAACTCCTCGGCCTTGCTCTTATCTTCATGTCCTGTTGATAGAGACACAGTTGCATCATCTTCACCTGCTTGTAGATAAATTCAGCCTTGCTCTTATCCTGCATGTCCTGTTGATGAGACACAGCTGCATACAAGACTTCATCTTGACCTACTTTCACAAACTGCATAGTTTACAAAGATAAAATATTTTACTTCTAATTTCTAATAACAATGAATGCCAGGCCATATGCCTTCTTGCCAAGAGTATAAACTATGTGCACTTGTACTACACCAAAAGCAGAGTATTTATTTTACATTTTCAGACAAATTCACTGAAAAACATTTTTAACTTGTTCACTGCTGAAAGCAGAATATATCAAATCTCACAATTCCCTCTTTTCATTTAAAAGGAGGAAAATGCCTGTTCATTTTTGACTTCAGTTGAACACATTGAAACCTTTTTACCAATTTATTCAGGTTAACCTTCATAATTTGTTGGATTCTATATGTTTTTCGCAAATGACAACTTAAATAGCAATTTCAGATAGTTAATATGACTATAATGCCTAAAACTACTACTACAGGATGTATTAACCAATTTAACAATTTTTTTTCTGATGTGGACCAACCCGTAAAAATATCCCACTAATTGTGAGCAGTGTCTTTTTTGGCCTTTTTAGCCAAATTAAGTAATTTATCGTTTGCAATGATGCTCAGTGCTTCATAATACAAAATACTTTTATTTCTTTTTTTAAATACTCTCTGAGAGAATTTTAGTAGTGTTCATTATTTTTCTTAAATTATCCAAAGATACAGATATATTGGAAAGCTGTATTAAATCATAACTCCAATTTATGGAAGTATTCACTTCTATGGTTTTAGTAAACACATAGCTCTGATTATTTCATTTAAGGAAATTAACGTGATAAGCATCCTACAAAAGGTAAATTTAAATTATGACCTACATCCTGGTCTGTAACCAGACAAATATACTGGGGAGCTACTTCTATACATATTTGAAAAGAAGAAGGCATAATGTTCCACTCACACAGATTTACAAAGTGCTGCAGTAAGCATGGTTTATAGACAGGCGAAGGCTGCCCACAAATTAATTCAATTTGAGTCTGTGTACAATACTCAGTTTTATGTGTTTTCCCCCTCATATCTATATGATTACCTTCAAATTGTGGCAACCAATACTCATATCCTTTTGGAACTAGAAATTTCATAGGTAATACCGTAAATTGACACATAACAGTGGTATTAATAACATTATAATGTGAAAACTGTCCTGTGCAATATTGCGAACTACAATATGTTACTTCAGAATCACCAAACATTTTCATTTTGTAACATCAATTTAGTTTGTATTTTATTCTATTGAATATCCACATACAAAGATTGCAAAGTACGTTTTGTTCAATTTACAAAAGTAGTCAACTTACTATCAAATTTCAGCTGATGTAACTTCATAGCATCATAATTGTCTAAAAATTGCTGCTGATAATTTATATTATGCAGGTGTGCCTTCCATATCTCTGGATTCCAAGATGCTTGTAAATGTACAATCTGAGAGATATCTTCCCCCACTGAAAAATTTCCTTCATATTTTATGAAATTAGATAAGTAATACTTACCTCCTACCTTTACTGTAATTTACTTGACACTAAATAATGCCAACCATTTTGCAAAACACTGCTTGACCGATGTTATTAATTAGTTTATTTAACTGTGTCTCATTTACCAAAGGCTGCATGGCATAATATGGTGTCTGTACTATAATGTTTTGGAGAAAGCTGTTAAGTATTTAGTTTGTTTTAAACCCCAGTAAATGGCCAAAAGTTGCTGAATGTTCAGGTGTTATCCCCTCTCGTGTCATTTTTTTACTGAAGAATGTAAAGTCTTTTTTATTTTAGCATCAGAGCCGTGAGGCCACTCCTGTAAAAGCACAACAGAGTGTGTGTTGGGTCCACCTGCTGCCTGTAACACAAAGGAACGTGTTGAACTTGGAGCTACTAGCTCTGTAGCCTTGGCCAATGCTGCCTTTAAATTACAAAAAGCTATATTTGTCTTTGGTCCTTACTCCAGAAAGGATATTTTTTTCTTACTAAAAAGCATGTTATGACATGAATTGTACCTTTTCACTTTTAACCTTAAACTCTGCCTCCTGCAGTGTTTGAAGGACCTGTATTACTTTAGCTAAATGCTGTTTTTTTGCTCCAGACACAATTAGTGCATGCTTGCCCTTTGGCTGTTACCTACCCTCTCTTTTTGTAAAGGGACCTGCATATTATAACTGTATACCATAGTCCATGTACTGACTGTACTCGTAGTAGTATTTACTTGCAAACAGATTATTAATAAACATTAACTTGCTTAACTATGCATAATATTGCTTTTCAATACTGTTTTTGCTGGAGTCTGTGCTATTTTGTATGCTATCATGCTATTACAAAATATTGTAAGAAACAAGAGATACATTTGCTGTTGTCTGCCTTTTGCTGCACTTTGAAAAGAAAATGCATACATATCAGTCTTGTGATGTCATGTCTTTACTGCATTTAACTACTGTAGTAAATTATTTTCTATCAGCGCAGTTAACTGCTGTTGCTTTAACTCTTTATTAGCCAGATTATATTTGTCAGTATTCTGTTCTGCTCACTTTAAAGGTCTTGTGCACTTCTGAAAAAGTGTTTACATATGTTGTCTGAACTTTTTGAACTCACTCTATGTCTTAGAAGTTTATTAAACCTTTTTGTCAGTTTACCATGAACCTCGTCTCTGTTCTTATCCATTTTGTAATGCGCAGTGCTTTTATGCCACTTTTGCTGTATATAAGCCATGAAATGCTGAGGAATAAAATTTCAGAAGCATCGCTCAAGTGTATCATTGCATACAGTGCCTACAGTTTTAAGAACCCAAGCTTTAAATGTAATCATGTTATTAAAAATACCCTTTTGTTCATCCCACTTAGGGAGAGTTTTTAACATTTGCTAAATATGCTGTTTTAGCAGCCTCAGATTTCTGTGTCTCTGAGCTTGTAGTCATGCTGTGTGTCAGCCAGTTGCCTGTCATATGTCTATTGCAGAGGAACAGTTAACCCTTTTATTATACAAATAGCTTTACTGTCTTGTTTAATAACAGTTTGTGTCTGTGAGACTTTAAAAAACAGAAAATTCTTTTGTACATTTAGTAGTGTCAACATGAATTTTACCCGACGCATTGCATTTATCACAGTAAATCTGAACGTGACCCATGAGGTCAAGATCTTGCTGGTTGCTAGTTTTAGCAATCCAATCTTTAAACTCCTGCAAATCAGACTATAAAGTACAAACTTTGACATCTACATCACCCTTGTCTGTGCTTTAAGTATTACTTTATCCTGGTTGTGTTCCAGGTTTTGTACAACATGTACAATACGTTTATGACAAGGCATACAAAAAACAACATTTAAATAAAACATTTCTGTACATTCTGTGACACTTCTGCCCAATGTAGTAAAGACTTACAGCTGCTAACATGCTGATTAGAATATGTATTTAAATAATTCCACACATCTACATATGACTCAGATACATTAACAGTAAAATACTTAGTGCACTTCTTGGCATTTTCATGACTTGCATTCATTGTTAAAAGAAAAACTGAAGAAAATATTTGCCACAAATATTCAAGACAAGGTGATCAGGCTTGACACGAAGATCAGTTGTGGAAGAATTTTCTGCTATCATTCACTAAATGCTGGTGAAGTTGGGACCGGCAATGGGACCTACTCCTCATATTTCACCAACTGTCTGAAGAAAAAATTACCGTACTGCCCTATATTGCACTGCAGTGGTTCCGTCCCCCAGGCAATGGACGAAGTAATAGGAAAAAAGAATAGTCGACTCAAGAGAACTATGCAGGAATGTTACACTGTGAGAGGTACCTCTGCAGGTCACACCTCCCTGTTTTGTTCGAACTGGCCTGGTCTCACCACTGTAAAATGTATGTTACTACACCGAAAGGTAGTCTGTACCATTACTCAATAAAGACAATTGAGCCGGATCAATCTGATATGAACATTCCTTTACTGCATACGAGGTAACATTTAGTATAACAATGAAAGATACATATGTAACAAAACCGTACTTCAGCTTTACAGCATCATGACTGTAAGGATCAATGTCTGTCATACAAAAGAAGAAGTCCAAACTTTATAGTCTCTTTCCAGCTTACATCAGCAGTTTAGAAAATATGTCAGAATAATAAGTCTTTCCCAAGAAGCTGGTCTGCTGACAGTTTGTTGGCAGTTTGTTTCTCATGTTTCATTTTTTCGTTCTTGAAGAATAACTCCTCAGCGTTGCTCTTATCTTGCATGTCCTGTTGACAAGACACAGCCGCATACAAGAATTCATCTTGACCTGCTTGTAGATAATACATTTCACAAACTGCATAGTTTATAAAGATAAAATATTTTACTTCTAATTTCTAATAACAATGAATGCCAGGCCATATGCTTTCTTGCCAAGAGTATAAACTATGTGCACTTGTACTACACCAAAAGCAGAGTATTTATTTTACATTTTTAGACAAATTCACTGAAAGCCATTTTTAACTTGTTCACTGCTGAACGCAGAATATATCAAATCTCACAATTCCCTCTTTTCAATATTGTGTCAGTTATTTAATTATTTACCTATGTATTATCACATTTATTATCAGATATATGACTATGGGTATGCTGTGTACTATATTCCTGTAAGAATAATTCTGCTGCCTGGACTAGCATGGCCTTCACATTTGCCTAACACACATACACAACTGCCTTTACATGCAATAACCTTGTAATTTTAACTGCAATTATATAACACTTCACTGCTGCTCTCTGCATATCATCAAATGAATGCATTGCTCAGAGGTGCACACTGCCGAGCAACATGTTTGCACAATGGTAAGCAGAGTGCAACAGTTTCAAACAGTGTGTGTACTCTAGTAAACATGATAACTGGAATTGGTGGGAAAGCATCAGTCTCAATTGCTCTAGATCGGTGACAGATATAGCAGGTGTTTGCAGGGAAGGTGCCTGGTTTAGGGAATAGAGGTGAAAAGTCTAGGTGTTCAAGATTTTTATTGGACTCCTAGTTAAGAACCACAGCCAAAGGCTTCTGCAGGGGGAATATTCTGGCTCCCAGTATATGTCTGAGGATTTAAGTAGTTTAGCCCAGGATGTATCCAGTGCCACTGGTATCTGCACACTGGAGAGCAATGTAGGCATCATTATAATGACCTATGTAGGAGGATGAGGGATACACCCAACCGTTAGATTGAGGAATGTAGGACTGAGGACATGCCACACCTGTGTAACTGTCATCTGCAGAGAGTACTTGTAAGACTTAGAAAGCTGAATATAGGCAAGACTGGTATTCATAATGGTCTTCTGTTCTGTTCTGTTTTTTTTCACAGCTGCCAGTGACCATGAGTACAATGTCCAAACCCATGGGGCTAGATTGGTGAGGATGAGGGAAGCATGTGGTATGTATGCAGCAGAAGTGTACTGTTATTGCAGCATTAAAAGTTAAAGATAGCTTTTTTGGTATTTTACAGAGCTGTATCAAACTGAGCATACATATCTATTTATTTATTTATTTATTTTATTTATTTTACATTTGTTTACCGGGATAGTCCAACTGGATACATGTCCATTTTCAGCGGAGGCCCGGGGGGAAAAGCTCCAAAAAACACATTCAACAAACTGTTACGTTTTTACAGTTTAAAACACAAAATAAACACAAATAAAAAGATTTGTACATAGATGTAAACAAACACAACAAACAGATATACACAAATAAATTATTAAATTTTTACTCAGATGAAAAATTCTAGACAGTCTTTTTAAGAATGATAGGGTATTGAATGCCTAGTAGGCTAACCTGGTAGTAGATCCAAGGAGATCATAGGATATATAAGTTAAGAAACAAAGTGTAGGTAGAAGTCCTCCATGTGCACACAAGTGATGGTTAGAGTTAGTCTGGATTAGGACAAGGACATAGCCATCATTTTTTAAAGTGCTGAATCAGGCTTTTCTTGAACTGAGGTAGAGAAAGGTTCAGATGTAAGATTAGCAGTAAGAGAATTCCAAGTTTTGCCAACAGAGTTAGCAAATAAAGAGTCTCTGGCTGTGTTGTTGGATTTGAAAGTTTGAACTAGTAGTCTTACAGATGAATGACGTGCGCTAAGGTTACTGTAGGGGGTGATGAGGTTTTTAAGTACAGGTGTATTATCTGGTTGGTAGAGGATCTTGTGTGCAACTATTAGTTGGTTAACCTGAAGTAGGTTAGGCAGTTCAAGCCATAATAGTAGATTTAGGTTATGACAGTGATGGGTTCTGTAGGCTGCATCGGTAGCAAATCTAGCAATGTGATTGTAGCTGCTAGAACATTTATTAAGATCAGATGTTAAGTTGTCAATCTCGCCTTCATTCTTGCTTGATGGGTTCGGAGCCGATCCCTCGGCTCTGACTCGGCACTTGCTAAGCTCGAGAGTCACTTTTACCAGCTCGAGGCAGCCCCATATCCCATGATGCAAGGCGGTAAGTACCCAGATCTCGTTTGCCGCTTAGGAGGTCCTCCTTTTACCAGCTCCTGGTAAGTGATTTAAATACTTGATATTTTAGCCCCTTTTTACTAAAAACCCTTTAATTTTAGTTTTAAGTTAATTTTAAAAGATTTTCTGACAGAAAGTTACCTGTCTCTTGTTATTTTTTAGTCAAACTTTACCCATCCCATCCCCCCCCTGTTAGGGTGTGTGTGTGTATTTGTCTACTTATACCTTTTTGGTATAGTTAATTTAATTTAACTCTTTGACTGGTGTGTGTGTGTGTTGTCTTTCACCATGTCAAAAGAGAGGGTCTCAGGCTTTAAGAAGTGTGACTCGTGCTGTCAGAAGATGTCTCTGACAGACGGTCACACTTCTTGCCTGTATTGCCTGGGGCCTCTTCACCTGCAGGACTCCTGTGCTATTTGTCATTCCTTCAGCCAGAGAGTCCTGCAGGAAAGAAGAAACAAACTGATACTTAGGGGCCTTCTTAAGCCGGAGGGCTCTCCGGCTAAGTCGGCTCCATCCAAATCTGCCAAATCTTCCAAGGCCCAGGCTTCTGTGTCAAAGCCTGCGGCCTCAGCTCGACTTCGTTCTGAGTCGAGATCGCTCGGCTGGAGCCGATTCTGGCTTAACTAGCCTTCGCACCGATGGCTATCGGTGCCGATTCTGCATCGACCACCGTGTCGGCTCCGATCGGTTCCAACCACCATGTGGCACAGGCATCAGTGTCGGCCCGATCGGCTCCGACACCGTTACATTTGTGGCTGTATCGGCTCCGGCTAGAGCCGATGCATCGAGGCTTCCTGTCGGCTCCGATAAGTTGTCGGCTCTGACAGGGTCTATAGTTTCATCGGTTCCGATGGCTCATTCCAGGAAGAGGTCGAGGTCTCCTTCCTTGGAGCCGATACTTTCGGCTCCGGCTTCACCTCTCCTTTCGGAACGGAGCCATCGGAGCCGATCTTCAAGGTCATCCAGACTTTCAGACCATGACTTAGAGAGTGGTCAGCAGATTACTTAAGTCACAGGCACTGGCCCAAATGTTACATAGTCCGTCTCAACAGACGACTGTTGGTCCACACCCTGTTACAGTTCCTCCTTCAACTCTACCCCAGAGCTTGGAGTTGGAGTCTTCGGGAATGGTTACTGCTACGGCTGGAGGACAGATACCCCCTTCTGTTCCTTCAGCCTCTACTCTTATCTCCTCTTGAGACCTTCCTTAGAGGGATTGGGTGGTCGGGCTTCCATGGTCTCCTCCGAGGGGTGAGTGGCATCGGACCCTTGTCGAACCCGCTCTTCCCTTGGAGCCTCGGCCTTGGTGAGCTCGGCTCCGACATCTGCCTCGGAGTCTTCCCTTTCGGTGGTCCCTGGAGTTCCTAGTTCTTGAATGGGTGCTCTCGGACCTGCCTGGGAGGGCATTCGAGGTGATGAAGAGTGTGCTGGCCACTGGTATCAGTCAGCAGTCTGTTCCCTTAGCTCCTCCCTCTATAGTGCCTGTTGACATCTCTGCCACTTCTCTTGCTACAGGACCCAGAGATCCTCTGCCTCAGGTTTCCCCATTGGGAATTTCCCCCTCTTCCGAGGATTCTCCTGATGTTTCGGGAGATCCTCCTAGGAAGAGGACTTGTAAGAGGAAGCATGTAGACTCCCCCGAGTCTGTCACTTCAGATACTGACTTTGATGAGTCAGAGGGATCCCCCTCTGAGGATGTCTCCTTCTCAGACATCCTAGAACTCCTTAAACAGAGGGGAAACTGGCCCACCAACAATCCCTCTGAGGATGAGTCAGTATACCTAGAGGCGTTTGGATCTCGGCCCTTCACCTCCTGGGTGTCTCCGCCTTTCGACCCCCTTATGCAGGTTATTGCCCGAAAGGCGTGGGCAGCTCCTGACTCTGTAGAGCCAGTCCCTAGGAGGCCTTCAAAATTTATCACTGCCCCATGTGACAAGCAATTCCTCACTAAGGGTGTCCCGCTGATGCCATGGTGGTGGCTGCTGCCACCAAGAAGGAACTTGCAGATCCTTCCGTACCCGTCCATCCTCCTAATAAGGACTCTAGGACCATGGATAGGTACGGTAAGCGGATGTTTTCCTCAGCTTACCTTTGCTGTCGTTCGCTGAATTACCTATGTCACTTCACCAGACTCCAGAGGGATATCCTTAAGGAGCTGGGTGAAGTAGTACAGGATCCTACAGCTGCAGGAGCTCAAGAAAAATTGCTTCGCAGCTAGGAACCCTTAATTCCATTGCAAACTCCTCCATGCGGCTAATATCATATGCTGCTGATGGAGCAGTAGAGCCGCAGGTACAGGTGTGGCTCTTAGGCCCAAGCCTGGATGCGGCTATGTGACTTTGCAGATCCCTTCAAGGCGTCCTTCACAAATTCTCCCTTTGATGGGTCAGCTTTGTTTGGCCTTCAGGTGAAGGAAACTTTGACCAGGTGCGAGCAGGACGGCAAGACTCTTTCTGCTGTAGGAGTCCGTTTTCCACCCCTTCTAGACCTTACCCCAAAGGACAGAAAGGTGGAAAAATGTGGTTCCATAAATCCCAAGGAGTCACGCCGGATTCATGTGGTCAGTTTACCCCTAGAGGCAGAGGGGTAACAACAACAGGCCGCTCTAGAGGCAGAGGGGTCCAAAACCAGGGAAACAGAGAGCCTCTCTGACAAGCCCTTTCAGCATCCCTGAGATGTTGCCCGGCTGTCCCTCCTTGGAGGCAGTCGGGAAGATTATCACTGTACCCAGAAGCCTGGCATTCCCTCACTCAAGACAGATGGGTACAGTCGATCATATCCAAGGGTTACATAATTCCTTTCGAGGAAAGTCCTTCCCTCAAAATCCCTTCCAGATGTACCACCCGGTCTAAGGGAAATTGCAGAGTTAGAAGTCTCAAAACTACTGCAAAAGAGCCATTCAGCCAGTTACAACAGACCATTCAGAGCCCGGAATCTACTCAAGGTTCTTTTTGGTCCCCAAAAAGACGGGAGACTGGAGACCAATATTGGATCTCAGCAGACTCAACAAGTCTGTGAGGAAGACAAGATTCCGAATGGTCACTCTTCAGTCAATTCTGCCCTTCTTACAGAAGGACAACTGGATGTGCTCAATAGATCTTCAGGATGCATACTATCACATCAAAATTCACAGACGCTCCAGGAGATTTCTCCGCTTCGGCTGGGGTCCAGTCATTTCAGTTCAGAGCCCTGCCCTTTGGTCTCACTACAGCCCCAGAGTGTTCACCAAATGCATGGCAGTGGTCACGGCTCACCTGAGACGTCAAGGATTCCAGGTGTTTCCGTATCTCGACGACTGGCTCCTGTCAGCCACCACCAGGCATCAGCTTATACAAGCCAGGGATTACACAATAAATCTTTGTTCTCATTTGGGCATCTCGATCAACTGTAAAAGTCATCCTTATCGCCCTGCCAGTCTATTACCTTCATAGGTGCAAACTTAAACACTGTTCGGATGTCAGCTACCCTTACAGATCAAAGAGTTTCAGACATTCAGAGTCATGTCAGGATCATTCTGGCCAACAAGAAAGTACAGGCCAGAATGGTTCTAAAGGTATTAGGCCTCATGGCTGCGGCCATTACTCTTCTTCCCCTGGCTCGATTCTACATGCGCCTTCTTCAGTGGATGCTGTTCACACAGTGGTCATACCAACAACTTCCTATGCGTCACCAGATTCTGGTGACACAGACTTGCAAAGATCATCTTGCTTGGTGGATCACATCTCCTCAGGTTCACCAAGGCAGGTACTTTGTACCCCATCCCGATAGCCACTGTCACCACGGATGCCTCCCTGATCGGGTGGGGGTCATTATCAGGGCAGGATGGTTCATGGGACGTGGCAGCCGTTCGGTACCATCTGCACACAAATCTCCTGGAGATGAGAGCACTGCTTTAACGTTGCAAGCCCTCAACGACTTTCTTCCCGTAGGGACAATTGCAGTCCACACAGACAACATGTCTGTAGTTTGGTATATCAACAAACAGGGCGGAACCAAGTCCTACCCTTGTGTCGAGAAGCGCTCAGACTATGGCAATGGGCGATCTCCTCTCATCGGTTTCTGGTAGCAACGCATATCCCTGGGAAAACCAACATTGTAGCGGACAGATTGAGCAGAGCTATTCTCATGCCTCACGAGTGGTCTCTCAAGCAATCGATAGCGGAAGAGATTTTTCTGGAATGGGGTCGTCCATGTTGCGATCTTTTTGCTACTCCCCAAAACAGCAAATGTCCAGACTTCTTCTGTCTCTTCCCTCTACCAGGCCATCCCCAGAGACGCTCTGACCCAGGATTGGCCCCAGGGACTTCTTTTATGCCTTCCCTCCATTTCCTCTGATCCCTCAAGTTATCCAGAAAGCTACCGCTTTGAGAGTCAAATTGATTCTCATTGCCCTTACTGGCCTCGACAAGTTTGGTTCCCGTTCCTCCATCATCACCTTTTGGTGCAGCTGGCATCTGGACCCAGTGCCAGATCTTCTGATTCACCAATCGGGTCAGCTGCACTGGTCTATCCCTTCTCTCAACCTCACAGCATGGTTGCTCCACTTCCTTCCTTAGCCAGGCTTCCTTTGATCTCTAACCCAGTTAGAGACATTATAGTAACTTAAAATCCTCTACCAGGAGGATTTATACAAGCAAATGGAAACGCTTCTCTTATTGGGCTAAGGCCAAGAATATTGATCCTTTTACTGCCCCTGTTCAGGCAGTCCTGGACTTCTTAGCAGAGATTTTTCATGCAGGCTCCTCTTCCTCCACAGTCAGAGTTCAATTGGCTGCTATCTCCAACTTTCATGTCGGGGTAGCAGATCGTAATATTATGTCCCATAGGCTCTGCAGGGCCTTCTTGAAAGGAATTTTCCTACTAAAGCCTCCAATCAGGAATCCTCCTCCTCAGTGGGATCTAAATTTAGTGCTGACATCCTTGATTCTTCCCCGAGCCAGCTGTTTCTTGTTCCCTGAAATTTCTTTCTTGGAAAACTTTATACCTAGTGGCTATTACATTGGCCAGGAGGGTGTCTGAACTTCATGCTCTATCGGTACGACCTCCCTACTTGGTTTTTCACAAAGACAGAGTATCTTTGAGAACTAATCCGACCTTTTTGCCTAAGGTCGCTTCTAAGACCAATTTGAATCAATCCATTGATCTCCCTGTATTTTTCCCAAACTATTCAGACAGAGCTGAACAAAAACTACATTATCTTGATGTCCACCGTCAACTTAGATATTATTTGGACAGAACAAAAAAATTTAGAAAATCTGATCAACTTTTTGTTTCCTATGCGGATAATAAAAAGGCCTTCCTGTTTCTAAAGTGACCTTGTCCAGATGGCTTTCTTCGGTCATCTCTGAAATTTATCTACTCAGGGGAAAACAGCTGTGCTCAAAACCTAAAGCACATTCAACTAGGAGCTTAGCTACTTCTACAGCTTTTCAAGCTAGACTTCCTTTAGACACTATTTGTGCAGCGCCACTTGGGCCACTCCTCACACTTTTGTTTCCCATTACAAATTGGACTTGGCCTCCAGGGACAGAGCCAGTTTGGCTCTACAGCCCTCACGAGTCTGTTCCATTGCGCCACCCAGGATAGAGGTGCTAGGGACGCGGTCCCATCAAGCAAGAATGAGGGCGAGGTTGCCAACTTAACATTAAGAAGTTATGTACCTACCATAACGTTCCATGTTAGTTGTCTTCTCGCAACTTCTTTCTTCTTGACCCTCCTCCTTCCCCAGGCCTGGACAGACCTTGTTATAAGAAATTATTATGCTGAAGACCATTCAGACCTGGTCCTTCTTCCATCCTGTAAGTTTTCTTTCTTCCTTTGGGAAGTATGTTTATGCTTGGTGCTATTGCCCTTTGTCATCAAACGAGATCTGGGTACTTACCGCCTTGCATCATGGGATATGGGGCTGCCTCGAGCTGGTAAAAGTGACTCTCGAGCTTAGCAAGTGCCGAGTCGGAGCCGAGGGATCGGCTCCGAACCCATCAAGCAAGAAAGAAGGCGAGAAGTATGAAGTATAGTGTGCATCTGTTAGCAGATGGTAGTCTTAAATGAAAAAGTCAAAATAATAGCGTTAAATAATTGTATTAATGCATTGTATGTGACATATGAAGGTACTAATCTTATCTCTTTTTTCTCTTACCCCAACCCTTATCTCTCGTTTTTATTTTATTTTTATTTTATTTCATATTATTTATAAAAAATATTTTTGTGTCATTTTTATTAATTTTATTTTATGAATATTTTGTTTTTATTTTTGTTATTTGATTTCATTATAAAAACTAATTTTCTTCCATTTTATTTTATTTTTAATTTATCTATTTTCTTTCTTTGTTTTCTTTTTTAAATTTTAATATGTGTTGTCAAAATGTGTTCATGTCATCCATGTGTACCACATCACAAAATGCTCCACAGCACAGCGGGGAAGGCCTGTCCAACAGGATCCACCTGCCCCGCCTACTGGCTCCAGCACTGATGCCCATCATGTCTGGGAGCCAATCTGATTGTGAGCTTCTAGATTTTAATTAATAGACTTTGGTATCTTTTGGTTTTAGGGTTGGCATATCTTATTCTAATGGGATGCTGATACCTAGTAAGTAAGGAGTTAGATGGGAGGGGATGTATTAAGTGTTCAAGTTTGTGTGTAGTTATATAGGTGGAGGTTTGGCCTTTTGGGTAGTGGAAACCTGGGTATGTATTATATTTATAGGCAGTAAGAAGATATGGGAAAAGCAGAAAGGGTAGCAGAGAGTATAGTGGTAGTATTTTAATTGGTTTCATTGCAAGTAACATTGGGATTATTGATGTTGACTTTTCCCCACTTTAAAGTATTTAAGATAGTATAGAGGGGTTAAGTACTGGAGAGCTTATTGATGACTTGGATATGGCTGATTGGTTGCAGAAAGAGGGGGTGTAGTTGTTGCACTATATATTTAGCTGTAGTGGGGGTGGGTGGGAATTAGGGGGCAGGGTGGGGTGCAGAGCAAACCCAAGTGCAGCGAGGGCGAGCGGAGCAGGACTGAATCAGACCACGAAGTGGTAAGGGTCTGTGTATACTGCGTGAGTGCACTGGAGCTAAAAGTAGTTTTTTTCTGTAACTTTGTATTAGGTTCTTCTACTTTTTATAACAATTTGGCTTACAGAGTTATGTTTTTGCGTTTTATAGTGTTATGGCTATTAGAGTAAATTTCACTTTTATGCACTGGTAAGACACTTAGCGTTCAAGAGCCCACACAAAGCATTAAGCTTTCTTGAGCAGTTTTCCACTGAGGTACTCTTTAATGGGTACTAATGGACTTAGTAAGCCAAATCAGGTAATAAAGCTTTTCTAAGATATTGATTGGAAGGGAGCTATTAATGCTTTAGAGCTACTCCAGCTATGTAAAATCTACAATGGTGCCTGCCACAGGTAATATTTATTAACTTTGGGATTGGCTTAAGGTAATAAACTGGGAAGGGGGAGGGGGAAACAAGAGTGTAGACTGGCAGTTCTTTTGTGCTGCTGCTAATGAGCCAAGATCCAAGCAAAGGAAAGTTTTGTGTTTAAGAAAAAGAATCAGAATTGACCAAAAACTGCTGTGAAGCTGTAAGTCATTTCTTAACCATTTTTCAAATGGAAAAACAGCATAACCTTGTATCTGTAGGCTACTGTGCTCTCAATTAAATTAACAAACACGCACAGTATTTGATAAGTTATGGATACTATTTGCTAACAGAAGGGAATAAAAGAGAAATGGAAGAAGAGTGTGTGTGTGTGTGTGTGTGTGTGTGTGTGTGTGTGTGTGTGTGTGTGTGTGTGTGTGTGTGTGTGCATGTGTGTGGTGGTGGTAGGGGGGCTGCTTACAAGCCAAAGCAGAGTGCTCTCCAGGGGATAATGAATATTAGCTCAAACAGGTAGACACACACACACAAAGTTAACTTTAGCTGTTTGTGTTTGCAGACAGTTCAGACCCGGACTGCGCTTTTCATATAACAATGTATCCACCATCCTGGCTCATTCATCATGGCGTATCTCAACTGTAAAAGCAAGTATGCATGCAATAGTTTGTAGCACAAACCAAGACTACAATATTAGATTTTAGTCAGAGGTTGTATGTTCAAATAACACACTTCCCAACTATGTAGTACTGTTAATTCTTCAATAATATTGAAATTAAATTACAACTTCTATACCAGTGTCACAAATGTCTTGCTGTAAACTGTAATCTGTATAACTGGAACATGCATATGTGCAATATATACATATGTCAAGGATTACTTGCTGCAGTATGTAGTATAGTGTGCATCTGTTAGCAGATGGTAGTCTTAAATGAAAAAGTCAAAATAATAGCGTTAAATAATTGTATTAATGCATTGTATGTGACATATGAAGGTACTAATCTTATCTCTTTTTTCTCTTACCCCAACCCTTATCTCTCGTTTTTATTTTATTTTTATTTTATTTCATATTATTTATAAAAAATATTTTTGTGTCATTTTTATTAATTTTATTTTATGAATATTTTGTTTTTATTTTTGTTATTTGATTTCATTATAAAAACTAATTTTCTTCCATTTTATTTTATTTTTAATTTATCTATTTTCTTTCTTTGTTTTCTTTTTTAAATTTTAATATGTGTTGTCAAAATGTGTTCATGTCATCCATGTGTACCACATCACAAAATGCTCCACAGCACAGCGGGGAAGGCCTGTCCAACAGGATCCACCTGCCCCGCTCTACTGGCTCCAGCACTGATGCCCATCATGTCTGGGAGCCAATCTGGCAGCACTGCCTCTGCTGCCCCTGCACTACCTACACCCTCAGGTAGTCCTGCCCTGGAGGCTGGTCCAGTGGTACCCTCAGGGAGCAGTGGCAGAGGTGGTGATTTTATCACCCATACCAAGTTGCCAGGGATGGTGCATAGGGTTGTGCACCGCATCTTTGGTGTATGCCTATGCTGGCTGGAGAGGCTGCTCTCCCTCATTTTGTCTAGTACTAGGAGAAGCAGAAGGAGACATAAAGCACTCTAGCCAGCAGCAGAGTGAGGTGATAGTGATGACAGTCCAGTGGGTGAGGACTTGATACTCACTGTCACCCAGCTTGACTATCATGGGTTTGGTATTTCCCCACCCTCACCCCAATTATGGTGTCCCCCCAACCTTTTGTGTCCATCATCATCCATGTCTCTTTTCCCCCACCCTCAACCCAATCATGGCATCCCCAACCTTTTGTATCTATAGCCATCCTGTCTCTTGTCTTGTTTGTTTTGTCTGTCTACAATTGGTTCCTCAACTGCTCAACTTACCTGACTAGACATACCTATGTCCCTCCCCCAACATTTCTCTCTCTTTGAAAGAAAAAATGAATGGTCACCCATCTCACAAAAAAAATTGTCCTATACATAGCTTTCCGTTTCGCACATGTGTCTTCTTGACACACTTGAATTGGTCCAGTTGACTATACAACATGATTGTGTTGTGCACCCTCCCACTCTCTGGAGGTGACAGTCTAAATTTAGTTAATATTCTGTACATATTGTTCAGTTTATATTGTTAAAGAAATGGATAGCTATGACTCTTTCCTACCTCCCTCCTGCACATTCTTGTCCCACTTTTCCTTTGTTGTTCTCCCTGCTTTCTCCCCATTTCAACACCTTTAATCGTCTGGTCAAAAATGGAATCATACACACCACATATAAGTTGCTGGAGAAGCAATGGATCCCTTCATTTTTGGGTTCCATGATTGTGCAGAAGTGCGCATCTCGTACCAATGGTGAGTGGTGGCAAATAAGTGTGGTTACCCCTGTGCAATGATGCTTAACACCGTTGTGCTATGCCAACACAAGGCAGCACATCTCATATAAACAATTCATGTCATAGCCTTATTGCTCTTTAATGTATTTTAAAGTATTATGTACACCTGTGTTCAAACCTATATCATCTGGCCCAAAAAAGGAATGTATCAATGCATTAACGCATGCTACCACAGAGTCAGTTAAGCAGCAGGTGTATTTCATAGACTTAGTACTAACTGTCAGACTTTAGCAACGTGGCTCGCATTTGGGCACTGCTTAACTACATGCAAACATGTGTATCTTGCATGCATATGCACTTTGTTAACCATTGCACAAATCCGCTGCACAATAGAAATGTACATATTATGCTATATAACTGCTGTTTACTGTCTGTTTCCTGTGTATGACATGGAATCACATGTGGAAACATTACAAACTGAGGGCTTATCTAACAGTATGTCACATATTTACAATATATCCATGTGTTTGCACCCACCCCTGAGCACTGCAACCCTGGGGTCTCAGTACTTTTTCCACACACATATCAACCACACTACAAAATGTAATATCAAATGTACACTATACAATGCACATCAATCTGGTAACATGCGGAACTACAGCTATTGACCCATACACCTAAAAGGTCTTATCTGCAAGGCTAGGGAAGGAATCAGCATGGACCATATTTTATTTATTTATTTATTTATTTTTTATTTTACATTTGTTGACCGGGCTAGTCTAACTGGACAAATATCCGTTTTCAGTAGAGGCCCAATTACAAGAAGTAAACAATCATTAACATTAAAAATACTTAGCAAAATACCATAAATTCAAGGGTGGACTTATACAAAATTAATGGAAACAAAAATCAAGCAGAACAATTTTTCAGAAAATAGTTGGTTAATAATAGAATTACAAGGTAAGCAACATTCAGCAGTTAACATGGTGGAGAGAAGAAGAAAAATGTTAGTGACATTCTCAAAGATAATACTGTCAAAAGTTAAAAAAAAGTCTTTTAGAGGGACAGTTGGGCAAGGTGGGGAAGTTGGGAGTAGTAGAGAAGTAATTTCAGTCAGGATTAGCACAAGGACACAGCCATTGAGTTTTAAGATGTTCTTTGATATGTCTTTTGAAAAGGGATGTAGAGTCAAGGTTTGTTATTTCCTGAGGTAGTTGATTCCAGATCTTCCCGACAGAATTTGAAAATAATGAGTCCCCAGCTTTATTCTTTGATTTGGTTAAGGCTACAAGGAGTTTATTAGCTGATAAGGTGAAATCAGTTTTGTAAGGCTAGGGTAGCATCAGGATAGTAAAGGGTTTTATGAATGATAATTAGTTGTTGATAGAGTAAGTGGTTGTTGAGTTCTAACCAATCTAGTTGCTTGAGGTTAAGACAATGGTGGGTTCTAAAAGGGGTAGCAGTAATGAATCTAGCAATACTATTGTAACAGGTAGAAAGTTTGGTGATGTTATTTTTAGACAAGTTTGTATATATAGCAGAGGCATAGAAAAGGGTGGAGATCAGGCGGTCTGGGCCACTGTTTTCTAGCAGTTGGGGTAAGAAAGGGTTTAATTCTATTTTTTGTTAACTGATTTAATGGTGTTGTTAATGTGGTCATCAAATTAAGATGGTTGTCAATGGTTACACCTAATAGGCGAGTGGTCATATCTGGACTAATACAGGTAGTGTTGTTGGAGGAGATAGTGAAGAAAGGTGTTGGTGATTTGTTTGTAGGGTAAGAGAAGAAGTTTTGTTTTTGGGATTAAGAAGGAGGGATTGTTCCATAAACCATTTTTCTACATCATGGAAGACTGTTTGTGTGAGGGACTGAGGATTAGCAGCACAGATTAGAGTTGAGTCATCAGCATATTGAATGCAGATGGCTTGGGGTATATTCAAATGAAGGTCATTGATAAATAAAGAAAAAGAAGGGGACCTAGGATTGAGCCTTGTGGAACCCCAATGTTTACTGGAAGTAAGGAGGATAGGGTGTTGTTCCATAGCACTGCTTGTTGCCTATTTTGGAGGTAACTCCTGAACCATTGAAGAGCCAAGTGAATAGAGATTTAGTTTGTGCAGAAGTATATTATGGTTAACCATGTCGAAGGCCTTTGACAGGTCTAGGAATAATGCTGATGAGAAGAGATTGTTGTTCCTATTATTATTTATGGCATCAGAGAAGGAAAGGAGGGCAGTTGTAGTACTGTGGGAAGGTCTAAAACCATGTTGACTATTGGCTAGAAGTTTGTTTTGTAGAAGGTAGTTAAGGGACATAGGTGACCTTCAACAAACTTGACCCTACCCATTCTGTTTTTGTCAAGGGTAGATCTTGCTTACTCAACCTTGAGTACTTCTTGGATACTGACCCCAAAGACCTGGATGAGGGATAACAGGACATACCATCTATGTTGAGTTATCCAAGGCCATTGACAGATCCCCCATTCATGTGTCATAGTGAAGATCTCCCATTTGGGAATTAAGCCATAAAATAGTAGAGGGATAGGCAACTGACTCACTGACATAATACACACTATCAAAGTTGGGGACTGCACCTCCACCACTAGACACTTACTATTAGAATACCACAAGGATCTGTGCTGGGCCATCCTTTTTTACAAACTGCTTCCCTGAAGCACAGGCAATGGAAGATGGCCCGTGGTTTACCAAGTTTCCAGATCATTGGTCCCCCAATGATGATAACATATTATGGAAGGGGCTGCCACACACAAATGATTGGTGCCAAACTCACAGACTGAACCTTAAAGCATACAATGGCTCAAGGTTCTCTTTGGCAATGATGTACCCCTGCTACTTATGATATACATAGCACCCCTCTAAGGTCAAACACGGCATTCTGAGACTTGGGAACACATGTTGATAGCCATCTACAGTTTCATCACTATGTGTCCGTAATGGTAACACACACACACATTTTGCATTGCACACAGCACACATATGGGCATCACGTCCAAGATCAGGGTGGTCATATCTCTGCTGCACTCTACCTTATCAGACCACTAATTGACTACAATGCTCTCCTCTGTCTGTACCTCACCAGACACCTTCAGCAATTGGAGAAAACATGGGGTTATGCCTGGGAAACTCCAAGGCCTCCAAACATGACACACATGAAAAGACTGAAAGACCTGTCATTGTACTCAGTATCATGCAGGCTACTGAGAGGTGACCTATGCTTGCCCTACAGAGCAGTCTCAGACCCTGCCCTACTGGAAATGCTGGGCATTAGCAAATCAAATGGGACAAAAATAATTTGGCCCAGGGTTCTCAACACAGCCTGTGCCATAAACAGAACATGCTGGGTTGACAGATATATCCCCAGTGACTCTCACTCTTCTGTAATAGGCTCACACTGCATGTGAAGCAGTATTTCACAATGACCCTGTTCAAACATAACACTGACTACTGGTTGGGGTGATTATAAAGTCACCTCTGGGGTGGCACCTATTTTGTGTGTGTGTGTGTGTGTGTGTGTGTGTGTGTGTGTGTGTGTGTGTGTGTGTGTGTGTGTGTGTGTTTCTCTGTAGACAGAAAAGAAGAAATGTGCATCCCAAAGTTACTGCTCCAGTCCCATAGAGTGATAGTATCAATTCTTGCAGATGCCTACACATCCATTTAATGCTGTCCACCCATCTTGTCCCCCACATGACCTGCTGATGTCATCAACTATAATTACACCTGCAGTCTTGCAAACATCTGACTTGTGCTGTGTCACTTGTGTAAAGTACTGTGTTGTGTAGTCTGTCCACTTAGATAGGGGTTCTATTCTCACTGCAGTCAAGGAAGTACGTCTGTGTGTGTGTGTGTGTGTGTGTGTGTGTGTGTGTGTGTGTGAGCTCTTGCTTGACATTACAGAAAGCATTTTACATCATTATGTAGGACACTGTTATAATCTCATCAACAAACACTTTTGATGTCATCACCTATAAAGTGTTGTCTGACACACTCCAAGTCAGACTTGTGCCATGGGGTTTGCTTAAAGTACTGAGTTCTATAGTTTGTGTAGTTAGGTAGGGGCTCTATTCTCACTGCAGTCAACAGGGTGTGTGTGTGTGTGTGTGTGTGTGTGTGTGTGTGTGTGTGTGTGTGTGTGTGTGAACTCTGGCTTGATATTACAGAGAACCTTTTACACCAGCATGTGGGACACTGTTATTACTATATTCTCCACACAGACACTGCTGATGTCATCAACTATATCAGAATTTTGGATATGCAGTACTCCCACCAGGGCAGGGTCAGAGTGGCCTGGAGGCCAGGCAGATGTCACCTAATCCTATACCAGACATATTATAGTGACATGGCTTTAACTCTATCCACATACATCACTGCATGGTTTGTAGACCCTGTGTTATCTTGCTGTATGTGGTCTCTCTAGCTGCTGCATGTGTCTGGTGAGGTACATACCAAAGAGAGCATTATACTCTATTATTGTTCTGTTCAGGTATGACTACAGTGCTGTCATACAGTCCTAAGATCTGCATATGATGGCATGACGTATGATGTGTAGTAAAAAAAAATCAAAAACCTGGAAACATTGAGGTAAAATGTAGTGTTTATTCCAAACAGGAAAAGAATCACAAAGCTTTCAGGATCAACCCTTCATCGGTGTGTAAAACAAGAGATCAAATGCCTTCACTTAAATAGTAAATTCAAACCATAAGACTAATCACATGACAGTTATATTAAGCACTTCAATTTAAAGACATATATACAGGTAAATGTTACTGAAAGTCAGTATAGCCATAAAATAGGTAAAGCATTCAACTAAGACCCATCCACACAAGATGTTATTTCAAAGTTAACTGTCTTATTTTTAAAATAGGTTTAATGCTTACTGCTGTATTCAAACCCGGAAAAAAATCAGTTTCTAAAAGTGTGATCCGAGTATTCACATACTTCCAACTCATTGTTAAGATTCCCCCCTTTTTTCTTCTGTCTGATGTCAATCACTCTAAAGTTAAATGTATGTGTACTTCCTTTCTCCCTCATATGCTTACCCAAAGCATTAGTTACTACCTCTCTATATATTTCAGATTTGCGTTTAATAATTCTGTCCTTCATCCTTTTTGTGCATTTCCCTATGTAAAATGCTTGACACACCTTACAGCATGCCATATACACAATGGTAGTGGTATTACAAGTTACACCTAAAAGTATATTTCTTCAGGATGTATAAATTCACAACTTGTATTTATATCATCACAGCATATACAACTATAACAAGGAAATGTACCCTGTTTTCTACTTATATTCAACTTTTTTCTTATTTTTAAAGTCCTTACAGCATAATCTTTGTTTCAAATTCAGACAGGTACTATATGAGAACATGAGGGCCTTTCCAACTATTCTGATTATCTCAGGCATGTCTTTAAGAATACCCAATTATTTCTACTAGTGTTCTTAACACCCTCTGATCTATGATGTATTATATGTCATGACATAGCATATATTGTTATTTTTAATAGAATTATGACCAGAATTATCATGGCTAGTATTACTAGAAAAGTGGGGTCTCACTTTGCCTGTTTTTTCCATAATAACTTTCTCTGCTGTACATCTTAACAATGAGTTATTATAACCAAAATGGTTAAAATCTGTGGTCATTCTATCCAGTTACAATTTAAAGCTGGCCTCATCCATGTTTAGTTGACTGGCTCTTAGCATTTGTCCTTTGACTACACCCTTAAAGCTGTGTGTGGCGTGCATACTATTTCTGTGAGCATATCGGTTGGAGTGTATCTCTTTTCTATGTATTGAAGTATTAATACCTCCACTACATTTAGTTAGACTAACATTCAGATAATTGATGGCATCCACAGGGAACTGGGCTGTAAATTTCAAAAAGTTAGTGGTTCTATTTAAATATTCTATATACACTTCAAGTTCAGCATCATTACCAGCCCACAGAAAAAATATGTCACCCACAAAGCATTTAAAAAATAATATTTTGTTAAAAAAAGGATGCAGTTCACTATAAACAAATTGCACTTCCCAATACGGAACAGCAATATTGGCATATGTATTTGCCATTGGGGTGCCCATCGCTACCCCATTTTTCTTTATGTATGTGCAGTCATTAAACATAAACACATTACTGGTGAACACCACTTCCATCAGTTCACAAATTGTTTCCACTTCTCTACCAACCATGCCACATGTTCTACTTAAAAAGTCACATAGTGTTTCTAAACCATATTGCAGCAGTATCACAGTAAATAATGATTTAATGTCAAGGGTTACAAATAAAAATTCAACATTCTGTTGTTCATTAAACCAGCAGTACAACTGTTGTAAAAAAGTCTTTCGTGTCTTTAATAAAACTTTTAACTTTATATGAATATTTGCTTAAAATAACCTGTAAATAATGAGAAATAGGTTTGGTGACCCAGCCAGAACCAGATACAATAAGACACATGGGTGGATGGGTTAAACTTTTATGAATTTTCTGGAGACCATACAAAACAGGTGTCATAGGGCATGGAACTGTAAAATAGTCAAACAATTCAGTAGTGATGTCATTATTAAGTTGCAGCATATATACAGCATATATACACATATTAACTTTGATTATACATTTAAATACTTCTGCTGGAGAGACTTCAACAAAACTATCAAAGTCACTCAGCAAAATTCAAGCATGAGCATATTGTACATATCTCTATCAAAAATAATTGCACCACAAAACCCTAAGGGAGATCACGATAAGCAGTATGCACTGTCCTACCTTCAACTAGGCCTATTATACAGAAACAATGGCCTGTGACAACATCACATATTGCCTATGGCATGACTCAGCATTTACACCTTCCTGATGCAGTTAAATACACACTTCTACACACCCTCCACACAGGCTATATTCCCATACAATGGTGTACATCAACATGCATCCATCTGTGTAGAGGGGACAGCACCTGATGCATGCACGTATAGACACATCCTGACTATCCTCAACTGTGAGGTGCACCAACATGTGATCATGGACCTCTTCTACATGTATACTAGTCAAATTCTGACTGTGTGCAACAGACCTGTGTGAGTTGTTAATGCTACATCATGTCTGTTACATCTGATAGATGTCTTCAGAGAGGTTATCAAGGGCATGCATGATGACAACAGTATCATCTTGTGGAACTTGAACTAGATCAAGACATTTGACACAAATCCACACTGAGGTATTCACTCAGCACTGTCATATGTGGCCATAAACAGCTATATCACCAAATGGGTAGACCAGTGTATCACATACATGGCATCTCAATATGTTGAAATGTATGACATGACCTATATCTCAGATCCAGTGATCAGGTCCATACATCAGAACTGTCTGCTAGGGTCTTTCCTGTCCATTAGTTAAGTGATGGACATCACAGATGACATACACATGCTGTGTCCACACAACTGCTCGAAGGACTACATAATGTGGGCAATAATTGACTCCAGCTATGACATTACTATAATACAGACAATAGCAGCACACAACAAACACTACTGCCACAGGCATGGCAGCACCTGCATTGACAAGATACATGGGGGATTTGTTAATTCAGGAAACAAACACATCACTCAAGTATAATGTGGACATCATATCCTATAATCATAATATTAGGTATGTGACCCATATGCTGGGTTAGATGGTAAGTGGTACATCCACCAGCATGTGGTCACAGTGCTGACTACTCCTTTGAATGTAACACAGGTATTGAGTATTTGAAGGACATCCACATCAGAAACCATAATGCCTTCATGGTTCCCAGCCTTCATCACACCAGTAACTGTGTACAATGCACCCTACTTCATGTACCTCCTGACAGATCATCCAGTGATGTGTAACGGAAGTATACCCCCTTTGTCACAGTGTGCTGTCACACAGCTTATTGGCCATACTGTCTGATGGTGTGGAACTCTAATCAAGTTGTTACAACAGATGCATGTGTGCTACCTGTTGTGATACACTGGTCTACCCATTTGGTGATATAGCTGTTTGGGGCATTCACTACATACATAGGTGTTTGACAACATTAATAGCATGTATATCATTCATGACAATGTGCATTGTGCCTTAGATATATATATATATATATATATATATATATATATATATATATATATATATACATACATATATGCCATACACACAAGGAAACTAGTTTGTATTGCCCATACTGTTGCATACAGGTATAGCAGTGTCCCTCTTAACACCTTCAGCAGATGTTACAGTGCCAGGACAGTGTGCGCGATTGCCCTCATACAGTCTGGATGTATCATAATAGTTGTTCAAGGGTGTGTGTGTGTGTGTGTGTGTGTGTGTGTGTGTGTGTGTGTGTGTGTGTGTGTGTCTGTGTGTGTGTGCGTGTGCGCATGTGCATGTGCATGTGCGCGTGTTTGTGTGTGTGTGTGTGTGTGTGTGTGTGTGTGTGTGCAGACTCATCTGTTATCACTGTAAATCACATATGTTATATCAGAGGCATGAGATTACTGGTGGTATTATTCTGATGTCCATGATTTTGGCTGGATCTTGTAATGTATTCCATGAGCCTTTACCTGTGACAATCTTGCTGGAGACTTCTGCTGTGAGTGCACTCATATTCAGGCTTAACAGTTTGCACAGCTTTGCAATATGCACGCGACTCCAATTGTATGTCAGATTCCTGATAAATGTCCTCTGCATTATTCATGTAAGGATGCTTATCTCACACAGACATCCTCCCCATTGTTATGTCACCTTGTGTGACAATCACATAAAATACATTTTCAATGTACAGTCCCTACCGTACCATATAGATATGTGACTGGTGTTGCTGCTACAACCATCTTCCATTGACATGTCTTCATCTGCTGTACATTAGGTTGTTTCACCTGTCCTCTTTCCCTGTGTTCATTCCTACAATTCATGTGTGTGCCCCTATTTAATACACACACTTCCCCTGAGTGTTCATTTTACATGGCAGTCCATGTACCATTACACATTATTTACACAGCTTCAGTACACAATGCCAGGAATGGGATATTACAATACCATTCATTGTAGGTACACTATCCTATACTGCGTTTGGACCACATACTTCAAATTTATACCTCTCAACTGTCCTGATTTATGTAGAAGGTCCACTTTTTATCTTTTCCTCATAACATATTGATTTTTTGGCAAATCATTGGCATGCCATTACACACTGAAGTCACCAACTGATAGACATTTGAGTTTCCAACTTCATGCTCTTCAGATAGTTCATGGTACTGTACAACCTGGAAGACCAATATTAAAAATATGTCCCTAATTGTGTGCTTTTGTCTCCCCATTATTTATGGCTTTGTCCAGATGTCTTTCTCTAAGAGGTTGAGACAGTTTCATTCTAACACATTTCTATGTAACATCTATGCCATGTATGCCCCTATTTCTGGTTATTTGTCCCCTCATTATGTTGGCCTTTGTGCTGATGTGTTGCACTAACAGATTGACAGCTATCTGTGAAGTCCTGGTGATCATTGTGACATTCTGTGCAAATCTGTAGACTGTAGGTGCTCTGTTTTACTCAGAATTGATATCTGCATTTACTTACATGGTTTTCTGGCCGGCAACACTGTTGCCAGCCACAAAACCTAGCTTAGATGTGCCACATGCAATTAATGTGCATTGTACTGCTCATTACACAAACATATAAATTCCACGTAGGCTTCACATGAAGACCTCAAGGAGTTGGGTGTGGCGCCTAGATGGCCAACTGAGAGCAGTGAATTTTGAGAGCTTTATAAACTTGTATAATAACATAGGAAACTTTTTATTATTTTCAAGTTTAAAACATCAGACATCTATAGATGAACTACTAAACTACATAATAGCAATTTTGGTGGAGATATACAAAAAATGTTCCTGTCTAGTAACTTGGAGATATATTGAGTCACTGAATATGATCAACTGAATGAATTCTCATCCCGATGCTGCTTTGAAAAAAGAACTGCAGTTGGTGACATCTACCTTACAGGAACTATCTTTGAAGATGGATGGCTTTAAAAATTACTTAGAAAACCTCAAATTAAATTCTCAAAAACAGACTGATACTCTTAAGGAACTATTACAGCAACACCATACAAAAATATCAAATATAGAGACTTCTCCAAATGACATTGAAGGGAGACTCAAAGAGAAAGAATACCAAAAAGAATGTCTTCTTAAACAGAATATATGACTGCTTAACAAAATAGATGACTTAGAAAACAGGGAAAGGAGAAACAACATAAGGTTATTTGGTCTGCCTGAAAACACTGAAGAAGACATTATTTCATTCTTAATAACCTGGATTCCTGAATGTTTAGATTTGAAAGAGGGACTTTCATTTGGAATTGAAAGGGTCCATAGAACACTGAGGAAACCTGCTTCTAACTCAACAAATACTCCACCTAGATCCATATTTATAAAATTTCTTACATTTCTGGACAAGGAACTAATATTAAAATCTGCTTGGAGAAAATCACCCTTAAAATACATTCAAAGCCGGATAAGATTTGACAATGATTATTCTTCCAGAATACTAGAACAAAGAAAAAAAGTCTGGCCAATAATAAAACTGTTGAAACAAAACCACATTAAAGCACAGGTGGCCTTTCCAGCCAAAATAAAAATACTTTTTGCCAATGAGATGAGAACCTTTAATGACTTAGAAGAAACTACTATATTAATCAAAAATAACAAGAAGAAATGGAATAGTTGGCCCCTACCCTTAAAAGTATAAAAGAAACAAATCCTTGGACTGATGCTAGAAAGAAAAACAAAACACTGATTCCAAGATAGCTGTCCCCAAAAATAACTCTTACAACTACATCTCTCAAAAATAACTCTTACAACTACATCTCTCAAAGTATCAACTTAAATGGTACATCACTTGTCATCTGTTTTTATTTGTAAAAAAGGAGGGTTTCATAAACAACTGAGAAATAGTAATGATTTATTCAGAATGTTCAAAGAGTCCAATAATTCTTCACAAACAAAGGTAGGTCAAGATGGGTTACTGTTTACATTATATATAAGCTAAACAAAGCAACATATAATACTAACATTTTCCCCTACTTGAACTCAGTGAATACTTATCTTGTTCATTTTTCATTGATTTTACTTATAATAATTTAAGTAATTAATTAACTAATTCAACAAGATACCATTCATCAGAGTTCAGACTTAAATGTAACTAATTGACATCATATATAATAGCAGTAACAGTACAGTGTTTTGAAAGAAAATGCTGTCATGGAGATCAATGCCTTCTTCAGTTAAAGCATGATTTAGAAATGTCATGTATATCCTGGTTAAATAATAGTAGCAAGTTCTTAGTACAAATGTCATCATTATTCTGTCTAAATATAGTTAATATCAATTATGGCAGGTATCACAGCTATGAGTGCTGATTGATCAATCCTGATATGGTGTGTGTGGATGCAGCTGTGTCTGGCAGCTAGTACAAATGTCATTATTATTCTATCTAAACATAGTTAATATCAATTATGGCAGGTATTATAGCTTTGAGTGCTGTTTGATTAAGCCTGACATGGTGTGTGTGGATGCAGCTGTGTCTGGCAGCTGTTGTATGTTGCTGTTTTCATCTCCGGGAAGCTGTGGGTTGTGGCTTGTGATCGAGGTTTACTGATGCTTGTGTATTAGGAAGAGAATTTAGTGTTTTAGCCTGGATCCAGGGGAAGGGGGTGGATAAAACTGTGATTTGGGATATTTTGGCAGAGAATAGTTTGTTTATACATCTGCTGAGTGAGAGGTGGGAAGGCTGGAAGAATGTGTTATCTCTTGTGGCTGCTTGTTAGGAGTTTTTTTTTTTTTTTATCTGTTTGCTCTCCATTCTTTCCTGGCTGCTGCCTTGCTGAAAGGGAGGGAATTTAGGCTTGAAACTGCAGTGAAGTGAAGCTTTGTTTCAGGTGCATCGCGAGCCTCTACAGACACACTAACAGAAACAGAAGCTCCCAGGTTGCTATTGTAATGGAGACAGAGTGACAATAATGCTTAACGGCTCTGAGGAGCCTCTGAGATGATTCTCAGCAATGAGGTTTTTGGTTTAAAAAAAAGAAAAAATATAATAAAAAGGCTGTTTTAAGCCACATATACATATATTGATGGTATTGATGGTCTCTCAACACTTTGTTTAGCTCAAGTTGATTCTTGATAAAAATAAAAAATTAAAAAAAAAATAATAAGCGCAATTTTGTAATTAAAATGTATTTTGGTACAAACACATTAAGAACTTGCATAAGAGTGGAAGTCTGGATTACTGTGAAAGACTAAGAGAACTTGGTCTTTGCAGTAGCTTTTGCAGTGGTTTGGGAGGTGGGCTTGCTCTGATGTGTTGGGCATATGGGGATAGCTGATTCTAGAGGTGTTTGTGGTTGCCAGGAAGTGCTAGAGAGTCATCAGATTTCCTTTGTAGAAATATCCATGAGAATGGAGGGGTTGTTGAGTGGTTCACTGGCAGAGTGGCCACTGCATGGAACAGGCTGGTAAAATGGAACAGGGCAAATATTGGTTTGGATATTTTATGAACAGCCTGGAAACACACCACATGAACTAGTGAATGGTATTCTGGCAAAGCTGGATGGGCATTGTTGCCTGTGCTTGAAGTACTGATATGTGTGTATGTAAGGATGGAAATATACTTATGAAAAATAAAAAACTGGAAGGGTCTCATAATGTAAAGTCTATGGACTGTATAAACATGCTTGGAAGGAGCTAATAATAAAAATAAGCATTACAGCTTGTGGTCTCTCAAATAACTAAGCAACAACCAAAAATAAAACACACACAATAGTTATATAATGTATGATTTTAGTAAATCTAGACATAAAATATATAATTGTCATATAAGATGAAGCAGTCTGCTGAATTTAGATATTAAAGACAGGATTTAATAACACGGGCATGTGTATAACAACACTACTGTCTTAACTTGTTATAAATAACATACACTACATTGAACATCAAGGGGAAGCATGATGATTTTCTTATATAAGTAAATATGCATAACAAGTCATGTAATTGCTTTAACTTGAATTGTAGTTTTTGTAACCCATCTTGACCATATATAATACTTAAGTGGCAACCAATGTAACTAATGTTTTATACATGACATCAAACTGACAAAGTTGTTCAAGAGAAACAATAGAAGCCTGCATTTGAAATGTCACAGAATGTAACAATCATATTCTGAACAAACAGTATTACATTGACAATAGACACTCAGTTTAATAACATGGGCTTGTGTATAATAACACTCCTGTTTTAACTTGTAATAAATGGCATACACTATATTGAACATCAAGGGGAAGCATGATGATTTTCTCATATAAGTAAATGTGCATAACAAGTCATATAATTGCTTTCACTTGAATTGTGGTTTTGTAACCCATCTTGACCATACATAATACTTAAGCTGTTACCAAGGTAACTAATGTTTTATACATAACATTAAAGTGACAAAGTTGTTCAAGGGAAACAATAGAAGCCTGAACTAGGAAAGTCACAGAATGTAACAATCACATTCTGAACAAATGAAAAAAGAAGTAAGGTGGGAAAGCAGCAACCACAACAAAATAAAAAAACAGCCACTTCCAAGCCAATAACTAGTCCCCGAAAAACACAAAATACCACCTAACCACACTGAAGTGGAAAGGTATAAGATAGAATCCACACAAGCCGAATGATTGCCACACTTTATTGTAAAATCCACACAGGTCAAGCGCTTTTGTCAGAATGACTTCAGAATGAAGTCATTCTGACGAAAGCGCTTGACCTGTGTGGATTTTACAGCAAGATCTACGTGGATTTTACATTCTGAACAAATAATATTACATTGACAATAATCAGTCTGTTTAACCTTTGCTGATACAAAATAGAATGTTGCCATTTAAATCTAAAAACTTTCAGTATATGCCATAAAATGGCAATTTATGAATATAAAAAGGGAACTTGTAATCATTAATCACAATAAGTGAATATGTTGTTTTTAACCTATAATTTCATTCATTTTATAATAAGAAATGACAAGTATGAAAATCCTTATGTATAGGAAATGGGAGGAAGAGGGATGGACTGACAATTAAAATGCACTAACTTTCATCAATATTCACATAAAACAAATGTGATCCTTTAAGTAAGTTAGCAATAAACAAAGTGATTACTTACATGCTGACAAACAATGAAATATAGCTTCTGATATATCCAGTAAAATACATTATAAACATTAGATATAAATATCATTACCATCTATTTACATTAAGTAATAAGTTTTGAAAGACTTCATCAATAAGGGTGAATATGTTAAATAACTGTGTATTATAATTTTTTACTGAGGTTTTATATATGATACATCCTACTTTACTATGATTGAATTGCATGCCATCTGTCTTTCATGTAAATATTAATTGCTTATACAATAAGTAGACCTTTATATTGTATTAGAATTCTGTCTAATCTACAATAGTACTATATCTGTTCAAAATAATATAAATATTGCTTTTTCCTATTACAAATATTTTCCATATGATAATTCAATTTATGGAGCTGAAATTTTCTTGATTGTAAAGGTATGAGTGATAATCTGATGGACTTAGGTTTATCCATCAGATTATGAATGATTTTCATTCCATGGCTAGTGCAGATCTTAGTTTTGTTAACATTTATTAATTTAAATTTATTTCACAAAAACATTTTCAGTATGCCTGACCAAAACATTACTTTATTGGTAAACACTCTAAGTATAAAACTGATAATTTCCTTTCCAAGCATATACTTTATAGTTATCAGAGGAAAATGTTTAATAGTCACAATAAAACAAAAAAATAGAAAGTCTAAATAAAATAAGATGGATTTAACTTTATTATCTTTAAATACCAATGGCTTAAACAATCATAGCAAGAGATCAAATCTACTGAAATATTTAAAACTAAACAAAGCACAAATTGTCTTCCTTCAAGAAACTAATTTCAGAACAAATGACAATTACAAATGGAATCCTAAGGAATATATGATATTGGCACAATCCACTTATAAGACAAAGACAAAAGGGGTAATAATTTTATGGAAAACAAGTGCGATTAACCCAGAAATCATTTATAAGTATGAAAATAAAGAAGGCCTTATGGAATGAGTAATAGTTAAATATAATAACAGAATATGGACCCTAGACAATCTATACTGGTTCCCTGGCAATGGATCAGGAGCTGTTAAAAAACATTTGGATTTCATTTTCAATAATTATAAAGGCAACTCAATATTAGGAGGAGATTTTAACTGTATATTTGATATTTCTGAAACTACAAATAATAGATCGCTGCATACATCTGCTGTATCAAAAGCTTTAAACAAGTGGGTAGAATCATTTCATCTTGTAGATACTTCCAAATTTAAAGAAGATAAATCTTTGTTTTTTTCCCATCAAGATCACAGATTTGGTACCCAAACTAGAATAGAAAAAATATTTGCTGCCCATGATTTACACTCTAAAATCATTAATTTCTCAATCACTACCTGCCAATTTTCAGACCACCATTCATTGATACTAAAACTTCAAAATGGGTACAAACCATTCATCTTTAACTCTAGAATTCCAGCATATATAACTAAAATTAAAGAGTAGAAACCCTGGTTATTATCTGGATTACAGTTCTTCTTGGATATTAATTATGCCACAGAGATAAATAAAATAATGATATGGGACTCATTAAAAGCTTACATATATGGTAAAACCCCAACTTGGTATAAAAAAAATTAGAGAATGGGATTCTGAATTATTAGATCTATAATCCAACCTTTTGTCAATAAAAGCTGAAAAAAATTAAAATCATATGGAGATGAAAAAGAAAGTAGAAGTATTAAACAATAAATACAACGAATTTCTAACACATAAAACTAATTTAGCTTTAGAAAAACTAAAAATTAATACCTTGGCCACTCCTCCCAAATATCTACATAATATATCCACAAGAATCAAAATACAATCAAAAGCTAATAACATTAAAAGTATCTTCCAAGAAAAGAAAGGGAACACTGTCTCAGATATGGTTGACATTCTTGATGCCTATAGAAATCACTATATGGAATATTTCCAAAAAGAAAATATACATATTGATCAATTAAATCTAGATGAAAAATGTTCTAATATAAAAAATATGCTAGAAAAATTAAAACTAGATCTGCAAGCACCCATATCCTACAAAGAAATTGCAGATACAATAGAAGAGGGTAAAAATAATAAAGCTCCAGGTATAGATGGCATGATTATGGAAATATATAACATTTTTCCTTCAAAGATACTATCCCTCTTCAATAAAACTATATTAGAAATTCAGTCACAAGCTTTAATACCACCCTCTTGGAGATATTCCTTAATCACACCAATCCAAAAGGAAAACAAATCCCCAAACCTCTGTACCTCATATAGACCTATATCATTATTAAACAATGACTAAAAGATATTTATGACAATATTGACTAACAGAATGAAAATACCACTATCCAAAACAATAAATAATGATCAAACTGGATTTATATATCATAGACACACATATGACAATATTAAAATGATTATTTCTCTTATAGATTATGTTAATAAAGAAAATAAAGAAACACTCATAATTGGCTTAGATATAGAAAAAGTCTTTGATTCCCTAAATTCGGACTATTTATTCAAAATCCTAATGTTATTTGAATTTCCTGCACCTTTGTTCATCATAATTGGCTTAGATATAGAAAAAGTCTTTGATTCCCTAAATTGGGACTACTTATTTAAAATCCTAATGTAATTTGAATTTCCTGCATCCTTTGTTCATCTCCTAAAGAATATATATATATATATATATATATATATATATATATATATATATATATAGTATGTCAAGTTAGGTCCTTTTGCCTCTGAATCTATACATATAACAAAAGGCACTAAACAAGGATATCTCGTGTTACCGATTCTATTTGTTCTGGCTATTGAAATAATGGCAGATTCAATTTGTAACAATATAAAATCAAAGGAATAGATGTTTATGAAGAATACAATTCTAAAGTAATGCCA
This sequence comes from Protopterus annectens, assembly GCF_019279795.1. NCBI lineage: Eukaryota > Metazoa > Chordata > Ceratodontiformes > Protopteridae > Protopterus > Protopterus annectens. The sequence continues at coordinate 556,511,710 of NC_056734.1, read as the reverse complement.
TTTGCTGAAGACATATTACTAATATTATCTAATACAAAAGATACATTAGAAGAATTAGATATATTAATCAACACATTTCACTTGACTTCAGGACTCCATTTCAATAAATCAAAATCAAAAGTTTATTTTTAAATAACAAAAAGAACTGCAGACTAAGGGGGGGGGGGTCACATCATAGGGAAACAAGAATCTACCTTAAAATATCTAGGAATTGAGTTATGCAAGGATAATAATGAATTAGTCTCAAAAAACTACAATAATATCATCAATTCAGTTAAATTCTCTGTGGAAACATGGAACAAAATAATATTAACATTTGAAGATAGACTACAGTTAATAAAAATGGTTTTACTGCCCAAGGTCCTATATATAGCCTTGGCAATACAACTGTTGCCAGAAGGGAATATACTTAAAGAAATAGGTTCATGCCTAATAAAATTTTTATGGTTTCCCAAAAGAAACAGAATAGCTTTAATGTGGCATATCAGACCATGGAAACAGGGAGGATTACACTTTCCTGATATAGAAACATATATAAAAGCATCAAGATCTAAAACAATCTCAGTATGAATAAGTCCAAATTACTCTGCAAATTGAAAAGAATTACTAACTGTAATATCAATAAATGAATTTGATTTACAAAAAAAATTTCAAATAGATAAAAACAATCTGCCATGGCACATATGTATTAGTATGCAATATAACATAACTAAACCCACTAAAACTCGTATAATTAATTATTACATTAACTCATTTAGGAAAATTATTAATGCAACTATAGCAGTCGAGTGATGTTAAAGACATGCAGGTAGGTGCGAGCATGAATGGGCGTGCCTTCGTTGAAGGTTGGATGTCAGGCTGGCAACTTGGCACCGTAAAATCCACTGCCAATCATGAGTGGACTGGAGTTCGGTGGCGACCCCTAACCGTGAAAAGTCAAAAGTCACATTATTAATGCAAATATAGATTTAAAAATCAGGTTTGATATTTTAACACCATTTATAGTCACAGAGAACTTTCTACATAAAATATATAGAGAAATTATTATTTCCTGGGAACAGAAAGGACTTGTTTGTTGGCTCCAGTGTATCAAAGAGCTAAAAGTTTTAGATATGCAAGGAATAAAAACAACATACAAAATTTCACAACAGGACTGGCTAACTTTAGAGTATTCTGTCATATTCGCAAGATTTACGTAGAATAATTAACAATTCTTCATGTAAAGGAATACCTAAATTTACGAAATACATATATGAACTCATATATAATGACTTTGACATGGGAAACAGTATTTCAAAATTTTACAAAATATCGATAAACTATAAAACAGCACGCAAAACCTCATATTGGAAATATATAACAAAAGGATACTCAATACAGTTAACTGAAGATATTAAAACAAATATCTTATTATCAATAAAATATACATCCTTTATACAATACTGGAAAGTTTTTAATTGGAAATGCTTGCACAGAGCATTCTTAACCTCAGCTAGAATCAGTAAAATTAGTTCTTCCATAAAAGGAATATGTTGGAGATGTGAGCAAGTACACAATGCAGATTGGAACCACATTTTCTTTGATTGTGTTAAAATTAAGCCATTTTGGAATGGTATTAATAGCTTTCTACATGCTTTATTTAACGAATCATTTTATTTAACTAAAGCTCTTGTATTATTAAATGTGAACAAAGGTCCTCATTTGAATAGGTCAAACATGTATCTAGTATGGACTATACTTGCAATTTCAAGGAAGTGTATAATAAAAAGATGGAATACAAACACAATAGCAACTTTGGAAGACGTATACAGCCTACTGAAGACCACAGCATTACTGGAAATTAAAATTAAAGAACTAAGAATTTATCCAAAGCCATTTATCAACAACCATTGGGGAAAAGTCTTATCGTGGAGTGACACCATACAATAATTGATCAGACACTCTGATAATGCATTGGACATACTTATAAAGTAACTGTATACAATAAGATCTGTTATACTGTCAGGCTAATGTAAATAGTCTACATAGTTATTTAAGATGTTATATACAAATACTATGGAATTCATTCAAATGTATTTGAAAAATAAAAAAGAATTTTGAGAAAAAAAAAAAGACTTCATGGAGTTTATTGAATCCCAGGTTATGAATTTTATTGCAAATCAGAGAAAGAGAGAGAAAGGAAAAAAGTCTAGTTTGAGCTGCAATAGCATCTGCATTTTTGCTTTTTGCTTTTCCCAACAGATTAAACAAAAAAGAAGCTGGGAAGGAGTGTGACAAGCAACTCATCGAGCACAGAGATATATGAACACTGTCAAATACAGCCAACTTCCACAGTTTTCTCATATTCACTGTTAAGTGTTACGAGAAGTATGTATTTCTATAATGTACAATGCAAATATTTTGGACTACTGAAAGTAAATATGTAAAATATTTTACTTAAAGTGAAACTGATAGAGAAATATAGAGGGGAGATAATATTTATGGTCAGTTTTGTGAAATATGAATGGATGTACGTAACACAAGTACTGTCTTTAGTACTCATGCTGTTTTTTTAAGTTGTCAGTTAACATTCTTGCAGAATTCCTTTTAGATTTCCAATATTTGGAGGGGTTTCTTTATTACTGTTATTCTGTCATATGCATATATTGTATTGAAATTCAAGAAATATTTGCAGTGTGCTAAAGGAATTACTGTGCTGTACAGTGATTTGCCAGCAATAATGTTTCTAAGGATAGAATTTAAGCATAGACAGGCTGAAAAAACAGCTTTCCAGTAGATGCAACTGCTTGCAGTACATATAGACACTAACAGGTACTCAAAGGAAATTGTAATTTTATGCATAGAAATGCATTATGTTGAGTCTAAGTCTTAGAACAGAAATAACAGCTATGTTTTTGGTAGAATATTGTTTAAACTTGGATACAACTGAGTTCACTACAAATCGATTTCTAAGGGTAAACTTCACCTAGGACAAATTAATTACCTCACCTTACACACACATTGACAAAGCTACAGTTCTTCCTCAAATTTGAAATTTTTTCTTTAGACACAGTTGTATGTTATTTTGTGAGGAGTAATAGGACTGAATTACTTTTTTAAAGAAGTTCATTTTGAAGCCTTTTAGCTTGATACATATATTTTTTTACTGATTTAACTGACCAAAAAACAACTTAAACCTTCTGTAGAAGTACAAAATGAATAGTAAAAAGTATGATGTAAAACAATAGTATGGAATAAAGTATAGGATAAGGAAAAAGGTGAGATGGGAAAGATTTAGAAAAGATTGGAACAGAAAGAGAAAAAGTTTAGAATTTAAATGAGAAGCAAAGAGAAAAAGTGAAATCCATTATCCAGCTTTTGAGTATGGGCACAGCCATAGTTTGGTAAAATATTTTTTAATGTTTTTTTAAAAGCTGAAATATTGGGGTTGGCTCTGATGATAATATGTAACGTGTTCCATAATTTTGCTGCTGGGTGGTAGTAGAGGCTTTGTCCTGATGTATTGTTAGGTTTGTGGACTGCAAGTAATTTTTCGTCTTCTGACCTTAGGGACCTTTTAGATACATAGCTTTTGAGAACAGAACTGATGGTTGGGCAGGCAGCTGGTGTATGTATAATTCTGAGTGCTATTATCAGTTGTAAATAATCGAGATGGTGTGGAAGTTCAAGCCAGCTGAGTGATCGAATGACAAAGCAGTGATGGGATTTATAAGTTGCATTGCTTGCAAACTTAAACATTTTATTATAACATGATTCAAGCTTTGATTTAAGTGAGACATTGAGATTTGTAAGAATAGGAGTCCCATACAAAAAAGTGGGTAAGAGGTAGGTGGTGATTACAGTATTTTTGGTAGATGTTTGTAATTAATGTATATGCCTGTGGGGCATTCCTAGTCTCTGATTTTTTATGTTGTTCTGTATATTTAAGTCAAATTTAAGTTTGTCATCCATTGTTACACCTGATAGTTTTGTGGGAAAAACTATTTTGATTGTGGTATTATTCCGGAAACAAATTTTAAAAATGCTGTTTTTTGTTTAGAAAATAATTTAGGAGTAAATAGGAGGGGATTTGTTTTCTTCAGATCGAGTAAAAGTTGGGAATTGCTGAGCCAGGATTCAGTAGAGGTAAAAGATTATTGTGTTAAATGTTGATGATGTGAAAGACTATTTGCAGAACAGATTATGGTACAGTCATCTGTATACTGAATTAGGAAGCCTTGTTAAGGTGAAGTATGCAGATTGTTAATAAAGATGTTAAAAAGTAGTTGACGAAGAATAGAGCCATGGGTAATACCTGTTGTACTGGGTAGGAAAGGTAAAACAGAGCCTTGCTATTTTACTGCTTGCTGTATCATGGATAAGTAGCTAGTAAATCACTGAACAGAAGAGGAGGAGGAGAGGCTGATGTTAGAAAGTTGATTTAGGAGTTTTGAGTAGGAAACTGTGTCAAATGCCTTTGACAGGTCTAGAAATAATGATGAGACAAATTTGCCAGAGTTTCTTGCATTATTTACTGTTTCCATGAAAAAAAGCAATGCAGTTGTTGTTCTTTGGACTGGTTGAAAGCCATGCTGAGTTGATGTTAGATACTGCTTTTGCTGGAGGTATGTGAAGACTTGTTTGTGGACACATTTTTCTAATATTTTAGAAAGAGGAAAGAGGATGGAAATGGGGCAGCAGTTAGATACTTCCCTGGAGCCTCCTCCCTTATGAAGAAGAATGATAAATGACTTTTTCCAAGGCATTGCGACATATGCTTCTGTGATGGATTTGTTGATTAATATTCTAATTGAATATGCTATGGCTTCTGCAGCAATCTTAAGATATTCTATGGGAAGGCTATTTGCTGAGGTAGACCAAGGTTTCATTTTTAGAAGTTTTTTACATGGTTAGTTGGTATAAGTTGCATTGTAAAAGTTGAGCAATTTGCAGAGGTATTTTTTGTATGGCTTACATGTAGGATAGACTGGGTTAGCAGTATTTTGTGTGGTCAGTATGGTTGTATTAGCTGGGAATGTTGGCAGGGAAAAAGTAAGACTAACTGGAAATTATGTTGGTTATGCTATCAATAAAAAGGTTATTAAATATGGTGACAATCCGAAGTGGGTCCATAATTTATTGATGACCAAAATATTTTAGTGTTATTTTGTAATTGTTTTGCAGTGTTGTACAGAAGTTTTTTTTTGTCTTTATTTGCCTGTTTTTATTTTTTTGGCCTGTTTATGGAGATGCCTAAAGGTTTATAGTTGAGAATTGTTTTTGTTTTTCAACCATACTTTCCTTGCTTTGTAGAGGTCACCCAGTATTTGACTGCTCTTTCGAGATAGCCATGGGGCATGGTTATAGTTTATTCTTGTTTTTTTTTTTTTTTTTTTTTTTTTTTGTGAATGAGAGCTACACTGTCTAGAATATTTAAAAAAAGGATGTTATATTAAAGTAGTCAATGAGTCATGTAATGGTAAGGTTTTTAGAGTTGACCAGTTCATGGATTTTAGCATGTTAATAAAGGAAAATTGGTTGAAATTTGTTAAGTTATGACTTGTTTTATAATGATGATTCTTGAATATATGTGTAATCATTCAATGGGTATATGTTGGAAAGTGGTCACTTACAATATTGGGGTGAGCCCCATATTCAAAACCATGGAAAGACTTATCATGGAATTAATCAATCCGGACATAGGGTACCTCAAAACACACTGGACCTTTCTCAGTTTGTATTCATCAGGGGCAGGTTATGCACACTCAACCAGGAAGATTTTTTTTGAAAAGGTCACCAAAGCAATGGATGAAGGCAAATCAGTACACATGGCATATCTAAACCTGGCCAAAGTTTTTGACACAAATCTCTATTCAAGTTTAGTAGAAAAGCTAAATAAACAAGAAATAAACTCATGTCATGCATTGGATTGCCAACTGGCTCACAGATAGGACTTATATAATCATACTAGGGAAAGTTACCTCCACAAAGAGACCAGTCACCAGTGGGGTCCCCCAGGGTTCTGTGCTGGGACCTCTCCTGTTTGGCATCTACATTTCTGAAGTAAAGGACAATACCAAATGGCTCTAGCTGACTAAATTAATGTCAAAGTTTTGGACTGAAACTAAACACCAAAAATGCATTATTATATCCTTTGGGAAGTCATCTACCCCAGGGAACTACTACATTAACAATACACTCCTAAGATTTGAGCCACTTGTTCAGGATTTGGGAACCTATGTAGACAGTGACAAAACTTTTGCCCAACATGTGTCTATTGCTGTAAGAAAGTCCTTCTATAATGCACCGCTTATAAACACAGGGATTGCATCTAGCTCTAGGGATGTAATTGCCCCCCTTTACTCAGCCCTAATTAGGCCAGTCATTGAATATAATGCCTTGTTTGGCATGTATGTCTCCAGACACATGTAACAATGGAACACCCACAGACATACCTTACTAAAAGGATACAAGCCCTAACAACATGTCCTACATGGACCAACTCAAAGCCCTGTCAATATGCTTGGTATTCCACAGACTGCTAAGAGGTGACCCAAGTTTGGCATACAAGTCTTCCTCTCACCTATTACTGATGGATTTACTGCATGTCAAAAATTCATACAGCCGTTAGAAATACTTGGTCTATGGATTTAAATCTCAGAGAGAGAATACCATTGGTATGGATCAGGTTCTCCATCTGTATAGCAAAACCTCATCCTTGTCGATTTTCAAGTGCAAGTAAGATCTTTGGATGGGAAACAGAAAGTTTACCTCAGGACTGCCTCCTGTACCACTAATAGATAGTCCCCTCAAATTAACCCAGTTATTCTCATTAGAGGTACTATATAATTATTGGCCATGGGATGAGTAAGGCCAATGTATAACCAAATGGGATAGGCTATTTCAAGCCAAAAAGGTTAATTGGCTAAGCATAAATTGACCCACAAGGGCAGCTATCCTAGTTTTTACCTATGAATCTATGAACTTATGAATACCTGTTTGAGTGAAATTTCTAGGATCTGTTACTAGAATCCAACCAAAGATGTAACCATGATTGCTGTTTTTATCATATCCAGTTGGGGGTAGATATGAGCTGAGAAAATCCCAATAGGTTTATACTGGCTGTTAGGAATTCTGATGTTAGGTGTTCCCAGTTAATATTTATATCACCTAAGATAATTGTTTCATAGGTGATAGCACTGGATATCCAGTACATGATATCTTTCAGTATAGATATATTCTGACCTGGAGGGAAGTACAATACAGCTATGCAAAGTTATTATTATTATTATTATTATTATTATTATTATTATTATTATTATTATTATTATTATTATTATTATTATTATTATTATTATTAATAATGTTTAAGAAGGTGATTAATAGTTCTGCCTTTTCAAATTTGGAATGTGATTTGAATAGGATTTGAGATTATAGATTATAAAAAATTTTGCAATTCCACCCACTTTTTGTGTGATCTGTCTGCTCATTATATCCAGGGGGCAGGAATTCTGAGTGTCTTATGGTGGGTTTAAGCCAGGTTTCTGTAGCTGCTAAGACATCTAGGTTATGATGAGATATCCATGCATGGAATTTTGTAATCTTGTTATAGATGCCTTAAATGTTTAATTTGACTAGATTTAATTTCTTTGAAAAAGATTTTGAAATAGGTGCAGGAGCTGGGCTAAGGTTGGAATGTATATCTCCACACTGATGGATTTTTGTAAAAGGGATGTAGTAAATTATATTTCTAGCAGTATTTTTCTGGGGAAAGGTTAGTAACTTGATTATATGTATTTTGGGGTGGGTGTATAAGATTTTTTAGTTTGGTGGAGTTAGATGGAGATAGATTAAAACAGACTAGGAGACATATTATAGTAAAAACAAACAGTGTGCCACAGCTTGTAAAACACAAATACCTCATAGGAAATAGCCCCAAACCACCTGTAATAGTACGAGTTTAATGGTACTTCACAGAGTAAAATTCAATACAAAGAGAATACAAATCTCTAGTCAAGCACTTTCATCCGTGGAAATTCAGGACTTCATCAGAACAACATACAAAAAGCCACAGATGATTTAAATAGTAAAACCAACACTTCCCATTAATTAAAATTAGTGACATCATCACAACTTAAAGGTCCAGTATGGTTTAAAATCAGGAACTAAAACAATCATGTTAAAATAGTAGATTTATATTTCAAAAATGGGCATTAGGGAACAACAATCATTGATACCTGGACTAGTGTTGGCATTTAACCTTAGCCGCCAACAAATTCCATTGTTTCCAGTTTATTTTGCCAATGCCCCCCCCCCCCGATGTTTTCTTTCACTGTCTGTAAAATACCTAATTGGAATCCCGTGCAAAGGGTAGAGTTTTCTAGGTGCCTGAATAGACCATTATTTTCATTTTTAGTTCTTATGGAGTCTAAGTGCTCATAAATACGTTTTCAAAAGGGTCTCTCAGTTTTCCCGATATAAAATTGCTGACATCCTGTACACACTGCAATGTATACCAGACCCCTTGACTCACAGTTTTCTGTGGCTAATCTGACCTTCATGGGAGGGTCCCCCACACAGATGTTACTTTCTTCCAGGATGTACCTACAGTAACCACATTTAAACGTACCTTTAAAATTTAGATTCTACGGGACCTTCGGATGCTCCGACAAGTATTTAAAGTTAAAATCGGTTCTGTACACAAACCTAGGGGTATTACCAACACTCTGGAAAATCTCACTATTACCCCTGAATATCACCCAGTTCTTCTCCAATATCTGTCTCACCTTACTACTGATGTCACTGTATGTTAGAACCATAGATTGAACATATGACCCTTTGTCGACCTGTGAGTTGGCCCAGGAGAATCTAAAATTTAATCCACATTCCTCTAGACTAATGTGCAAATACTGCAATATTTGGCTAAGTGGAACACTAGAAATGTGGTATAACTATTTCTGCCATGTCTTAAAAACACATAAAAAGAATAAACATTTTGCAGCATGAAAGAGGTTAGGCAGGGGGAACACTAGACAGAAGAGAACTATTTATATCTTTCCTTAAAGGCACATAAAAAGAGAAAAGAACAACATTTTGCAGCCTGAAAATTATGGGGCAGAGGGAGCATTTGACATCAGGGATACTCTTTACATAATGCCTTAAAGGCACATATAGAAATTCATAACCTGTACTTTTGGCAGTCACACACAATTTTTATAGCAGGGAGTTAACTCTCTGCACCATCACTAGACACCAGGGATAGTCCTTACAAATTATGTCATTTTTTTTTAATTAAAATTGTTAAAGTAAAAGAGGGGGATGAGTCTTAAACTCTGCACCTGTGACACATGGAATCCGAACATTAATCCTTTGCATTAACTGAGGAAATAGTTTACAGGATATTTTTTACATAAAAATCATGAAACGCTAATATCTGACATCGTTTATTGATTGCAAGTGTCTGTGTTTTAGGAGGGAGAGAGCAGAGATAAAAGGCAACAACAGCAGTGGTCAATAAAATCAGGGACACCTGCGAGCAGTGGTGGTGTGTCATTGTAAGGGGAGGTTTAGGACAAATCCAGGAGGAACACTAGATGGCACAAGGGAAACATTTTTTTACTATTTCTTGGACTCTTAAAAAAAATTAACAGAGCAACAGTTCTAGCATCACATTGCACTTTACAGAGCATAAGCTGCATTAATCTCTAATGCTCAGCATTACTTGACTGACTCTAAGGACCAGTGATTTAGGAGGGAGGGGACAAAAAGTAAGAGGAGACATCGGGAACATTCAGTCAACTCAGGAGAAGGTAAGATGTGTGTGTGTGTGTGTGTGTGTGTGTGTGTGTGTGTGTGTGTGTGCGTGTGCGTGTGCGCGTGAGTGTGTGTGTGTCTGTGTGTGTGTGTGTGTGTGTGTGTGTGTGTGTGTGTGTGTGTGTATTTAAATGTGTGCATGTGTGTGGAAGAGTGAATGGAGGGTGGGCTGTGCCAATGTAATGCATGGGTCACCAGTATTGACTACCACAGGAAAGTGTGATTTTCACTCCCAGACGTTAAGAGCAATTTAGAGACATGCAAATTAGCTGATAATGATTTTTTTCCTTAGTGCAGCTAACATGTCTCTTAACAGCAATTTCTCACATGGTGAAAACAGTCCCTTTTGGCTTCATCTCTTACTGCCAGAAGTGGGCTTTATTCTGAATTCCAGCTATAATAAAACTGTACAGTGCAAAGAACCAGACTGAATCCCCATGTATGTTTATCAAGAAGACATTTTTTGTTGTTGTTAGTGTCAAGAAGGCAGTTTTACAGATTAATTCAGGATTAAAAAAAACGCTCATTTATATGATTTTACCATGAATATGAATTCTGAGACACTGTTACAGTTAAGCAAAACAAAGGATAGAAAGCAGGGTTATCTCAAAAAGTAAGAACTTGCATATTATTTGGTGGGATACATAATTTTTTTTTTTCTTCAAATGGTACCTATCCCATTTCATTAGTACTGTCTGTAACAATAACACACTGATACATGTTTATATGACTAAATTCTGACAGCAATATTATTTTACAGGATTTGACAACTGGCAGGTGCATCTCAATATGTGTAAGAAACATGATTCAGTATTTGACATCTGCTATGTAGAAGAAACAAATTTTAATATTTGACATCTGATATTTGAAATATTTGAAATGACATTTATTTTGTCTTTGAGGAACAGCAACTGGCAGTGTTATATATGACCGAGATGTTGTTTGGATTCTACTAGTACTTTATGCATTATAACAAATAAAGACAAAGACAAGGTTAGAAAGAATTGTCCTCTTATTTGTTTGAACACATACATTTCTTTTCATAAAAATTTTTTTGGGAAAGTTGTAATTGATCAATGAAAATGTTATTATTTTCTATGGTCATGTAAAGTGTAGCTGTCTCTTTAAATTGATTTTATATGCATTATCAAAAGTTCAGGAATATACTAGGCTAAGGACACAGGGTATACTAGAAATCCGTGAATATATTACTGTCCTTACTGAACATTGTAAACAGCCTATGCTGATGGCAGCAGGAGCTGTTTCTGGGAAAATAATGCAGCTCTATGCTGATAAAACTGCTTTTGAAGAAGTTCTAGTTGAAAACATGTATTGAATTCTGTCTAGCAACAGATACATAGCATGATGAAATGAAAAAGTGTCACAAGATAAAATTCATGAATTATGTCTGCTTGATAACAGAGATAATTTTGTATAAAGTCCACATAAAATGATATTCTGGATTGTGACACTGCTTTGTAAAATTGGTTCAGCACCTCATTGTTTAATACATACTAAAGAGAAGAATTACATCATTGTATGCCATTATAAATGTTTTTAGCATTACATCATTATATGCCATTGCATATATTTTGCTAACTATAAAAGGTAGTACAATCAGATTATTACTAGGATATATCTTAATTAAATGATATACCGCCTTACCTTCCTTCTTTATCTGACAGCGAAATATTCCCTCTAGACAATGCTTTTACTATCTTGGTGCCTCTTTATACATCTGATGCTTTCAGTTATAACAGTCGATGCAGGGATGATATAAATAAAATATGTCTGTTTTATCTACCAGTATCAAGGATTATTTTCATTTCTAAGAATTCCTGAGTTAAGGTTCCTTTTTAGAATCTTAAGGGCATACAGTTCCTATACAAAAAGAATGGGCAGGATTCACAAAGGCTTGCACGGAGTGTAAGAGACGTGTAACACTCCATGCAAGCCTCGCGATCCAGGAACAGCCCTAAACTCAGTGTAAGAGACCAGCTAAAACGTCTCTTACACGGACTGGGCGTGGACATGCTAAATACCTCACTTGCAGCCGAAAGGTATGCAAATGAGGTATATTAGCGATCCACGAAGCAGAAACCAGCCCGTGTAAGAGACGTTTTAGCTGCAGAAATGTACTCAGTTGACAACTGAGTACGTTTCTGCAAAATTCACAACGGAGCCATGTCAGCTCCAAATAAAGGGTGCAAATATGTGGCCATTGGCAAGGTAACCCGATGCAAAAATAATAAAAATATAATTTTTTTTCGGCGATGTTTAAATGCAGCGCAGACCCGCGCAAACGGGCTGCGCTGCATAAAACATAAAAATGAAGGTTATAAACCCACAAATGTGGGTTTTATGCAATACATGGAATGACAATGCAGGGACCAGCAGACCAAAAACAACATGGCCACCGTGTAGTGGTTGTAAGACATGTAACTAAGCATTAGTAGGCAATCTCATGTAAATGAGGGTTAGGATACTGAATCTCACAGTCACATAGCAAATGAGCACAGTCTGAGTAGTGTAAGAGATACATAAGGGGGAGGAATAGAGTAGGAGATAGGTGACATCACAGGGGGGAATGGTAGAAAGAAATGCAGTTCATTGGAGGTCAGTGTAACATGACAGATGACAGACACAGATCAGGGAAAGAGGAGTGCCACAAGATAAGTCTGGGAAAGTCAAGAAATGGAAGGTGTACACTGTTACTTACACTAAAGTTTCTTGCTGGGCGTACGTGTGCGCACCATGAAGCGTGAGTAGGGCAGTGTGCGCGCGTGTAAGGCAGACTGAGCATGTGGGAGCATGTTGGTAGATGTTTAACACTGTTTGCACTGGTGTGCGTGCGTGTAGGGCAGACTGAGCATGTGGGAGCCTGTTGGCAGACTTGTAAGACTATTTGCGCTGGTGTGCGCGCGTTTTAACCCGAAAAGGCAGATTCTGAACAGTGTAAGCATGTGTGCGCACGTGTAAGCCACTGTGAGCGCGTTTCTGCTGGTATGCACGCTGCTCCCCCCTGAGGAAACAGAAAGGAAAAAGGAAGCAACAGAATTAGTAGGAAGCTAGCAGGGAATACTGCTGGAGCTAGCAGGTGAAAACAATTAGAAGCAGTCAATTACACAGGCAGAATAGTAGCACAGCCCAGCGCTTAAAACTCTGAAAACAGCAGTGCAGGATGTTTCTCTCAAGAGACACTGCAAGACAGGAGTAAGCTAATAGAAGAGAAAACTGAAAAAGCTTCACTCAGAGCAGAAATGTTAGGGGCTGCCATAGCTGTCATAATGAGACATAGGCGACTTGCTGAGGGTGGTGACAATGCAGATGGTGCCAGACAACCCACAGTGAGGAGACGGAGAAGAGTGTACAGGCCCAGGGTCACCTACCATGGGTTACATGAGCTGGAGATAGTAGAGCGTTATAGAGTGGACAGAGAGCTCCTGCAGCAAATAGTTGAGCTGTGCAGGCCACGCCTCACACACAGAACCAACAGAGGGGAACCCATCCCAGTGGAAACCAAGGTATGTGTTGGCCTAAGAATACTAGCAACAGGTACCTTCCAGAGACCAACTGGTGATATGATGGGGATATCACAGGCATCAGCCTCCAGGGTACTGCACCAGTTCCTGGATGCCATGTCAGCACATGTCGGTGATCATGTATATTTCCCCAATGCCCATGAGGTATTGGCCAGCAATATGCGTCTCTTCCAGCAAATAGCGGAATACCCTGAGGTAGTGGGTGCAATAGACTGCACGCACATATGCATCAAAGCACCAGCCGGTGAGCAGGGTAGGGCCTACATTAACCGCAAGGGCTTCCCCTCCATCAACTGCCAGGTCGTGTGTGATGCCCAGGGCATAATAATGAATGTGTGTGCTGGCTGCCCTGGGAGTTACCACGATTCCCACATCTGGCATTTGACGCAGCTGTACCAGACATTTGCCAATGGGGACATCCCACACGGACACCTAGTGGGGGATGCAGGTTATGCACTGGAGCCGGGGCTGATGACAACCATCAGAAACGCACACACACCTGAACAGGAGCCATAATGAGGCACATGCACAAACACGTAATGTAATAGAGCGTGTGATTGGGCTGCTGAAGTCATGGTTCCGGTGTCTGGACACATCTGGTGGAGCCTTGCAGTTCACACCAACTACATGTACCCAAATTGTCATGGTATGTGCTATGCTACATAATATGATCTTGCGAAAACAGCTGCAGCAGGACCAGCATAGGGCTGGGCCAAACAGCCCCCCAACATTGCCAAGGCCATCACAGGCAGAGCGTGACTCGGAGGAGAAACAATCTGAGCCTGCCCCAGTAGGCAGAAGGAGGCGTGCCCAGTATGCCCTGGCTTTGGCAAAGAGGCAATGCATAGCACATACACTGGCTCAGTAGGAACCCTGGGAATGATACCCCCTCTGACTCACTCAAATAATAACATGGATGCCTAAAATGACATGACCTGCTCACAAACATGTACAGAGAGTGTAATATGCTCATCCGACAGAGGCAGCCCTGCAGCACCACCTGAGGCAGGAATGCCATGTGTTAAGTAATGTAACACCATGTACTATATGCACACCTGAGGACCCTGACTAACATCCACCCTCACCAAGCATGAAGCCACAAAATGATGATGGGATGATCAAGTGCAATAACTGGCTGAAGTAATGCAGTTAGTCAAAGGGGAGCCAATGTGTTTCAGGCTGGGAAGACATGTGGAGCATGACATGATGCACCACCTGCTAGGGGTGGTGTGCACCTATCAGTCCATGCCCCATGGATACTGGCAAAGGCTGTCAGTACCCACAGCATGCCCTGAATAGGTAAGTCTCAAAACACAAACCCACCTTCATAGGTACCACAAGGGATAGGAACCTAGATGTAATGCTACCCAATGCCAGAAGTCTAAACAGCAAGATGTGTGTAGTGTAAACGCACACAGTATGGAGAATGTAGATATCAGTCCTGTAATAGAAAACTGGGTCAAGGCTCACATCAGCACCCTAACACTACCAGGTCACACCTCATACTGTGCTGTACAGCCGCAAAACATGAAACAAGCTACAAAAGGAGGGTGACTAGCAATAAATGTCAAGTATAACCACACCCCCATGTTGGTACCACAACAAGAAGCAGCATGGATTAGCCATGGTCAAATACCAATGGCTAAAACCGCCTCCCAGTATATAGCCTGCTGCCAACTACTGTCCTAATACCAGGAACTGCACCTGGCCTATGTTGGAATACATGAATATATCAAGCCCCCCAAACCACATTATATTGCTTGACTGAAAATACCCAGACATACACCGGGAGCATTATACTAGCACCAACACAGTCGGAGAAAAGTTCCCAGAATCCATAAACCAAAATGCCCAGGAACAACGTACCACTCCCACAAGAGGGGTAAGCATACTGGATGTGATAATCAGCAACATGGGTACTGGATGGCAAGATGAGAAGTGTATCCCTCACTGGTAAGACCAGACCATAGAGTAATCACACTGGATATACACATCCCGACCCCAGTCCCTGGCCAGAATACCACAGTGAAAAACATGTGTAAAGCATAGGTTGCACCCCTCCAAACTGATGTGGAATCCACAAAAGGCCCTGTGCAAGTGCAGAATATGGGACACACCGCAGAACATGTTATACAGGCATTCCATGAACACAGCCAGGAATGCTTGGAGTATGTAATCACAAATAACAAGACACAATGCCATACACGCAGGCATCTGGCATGCTGGACTCCAGCCATTACCAAACCATGCAAGAGAATGAGGAAGCTACCACATGATAGAGCAAACATAAAAAGGGAAGTAATCACTGATCAGTAGTATGGCAATAAAATATGTCCACACATACAATCCACTAAGGCCAGCCACAACAAGTAGAATCTGTGAATCCAGAGGCAATGTGACACCTGTCCCAAGTACACAGACAACCACAACTCCCCCCAATAAATACAAATATATGTGATAGATGCAACCATGTATCCAAACTGGAGGCTGAGCTCCCCCAACTCAGTACTGTCAAAACTAGTCAGGAGGAGAAGGTAACCACGTACACCACAAACCCAGTCCCACATAGACCTACCACAACTGTAAACCAAACACAGAAAAACATTCCCGGAGGCCCTAATTACAAACACACCACACCAACAGAAACCTCCAAAGCAGATCCCAAGCAACCACAACCTCCAAACATAGCACATGCAACACATAGTACACAAAGCTGGTGTGCCAAACAGTCACAGGCCAGAAGGAGAAACAACATGCCTGATACAGTTGTAATAGGTGTCTGTATAGGCAGACACACTGCTGTCCCACTCACCAGACTGAACAAGGGAAAGGGTACAGCAAGCTGCCTGTAGGCTGCCACAATATGCCACATAACACAAGTACACAGGTCACCCCAAAGCAAGCAGAAATATGATGCACTCAATGTCCATGCTGTTGTGAATGACCTGAGATGTACCTCCCTGGACTACATAAAAAGAGACATGGATGAGCTCTCTGAGTATGTACCCCAGGCCGGTATGACACTGGCCGTGTGCAGCATCCAACCCTCACCAAGAATGATGCCACAGTGCAAACACAGAATGATCATCTTTAACAGGTGGCACAGTTACAGCTGTCAGTCCAAGAGGGTCTAATGTCTGTTTGCTTAAGATGTCATGCATGACAAGCCATGCTGCTGTTCCAGGGATGGCTTGCACCTGTTACCCCTGTGCGTCTGGATACTGGATAAGGCCTTTGCCACCTCCATAGAGCCGTATGTAGGCAAGGCCAAAAAGACTACCCACCACCCTAGAAAACATAAGTGGTAAGAAACATAAGGGTAATGCTGACCAATGCCAGATGTGTAAACTGCAATATGCATGCCCTGAGGCACTTCCCAGTATGGAGAACATCGATGTCTGTGCAGTGACAGAAGCCTGCTGCAAGCCTAGTGATAGCACACCAGCACTACCAGGTTATACCACATATCATGCGTTATGGCCCCAACACCTGGACCAAAACATCAAAGGAGGGGGAGTATCCATATGCAGCCCAGACACCCATACGGCCAGGTAACTGACAATGCACAAAGCAGCGAAGACCACCCATGTGCGCCTAAGTGTAGTCAAAACTGCTGTACAGTCTGTAGCATGCGACAGACTACACTCTCACATGCAAGAACTCCACCCAGACATCCTGAAGACACTGGACAGTATGAATGTCCCACCAAATACCAGACAAGGTACTCACAAATTACCACATAGGTGGTAAACCATTATGTATGCAAGGAGTAATCAGGGACCTAGGGACACAAGTCAACAGTAATCTGTCATGTGACACTCACAATGCCAATGTGGCTAGGAAGATTGTCGATATTGGACACCGTATCATGAAAGGATTCACATCTACATCAATAGAGGTCACTGTGCCCCTGTACTGTTCCCTTATCAGACCCATAATCTAGTACAATGACTCATATGGGATGTACCGTACGTGACACCTGCAGCGGTTTGGAAGACCTCAAAGGTACCCCACCAAGAGGATAAAGGGTGTCAAATATATGTCATATGCTGCCTGGCTGTAGACACCCCAGCTGAATGCAGTCACAGACTGCCTACACAGAGGCATTGTATGTCTGTTGTACAAGGCCCTGTCCAACACAGGAGTAATGGACATGCTCCACCACAGGAAATCAAAGCCATTGGAACTGTGAGAGTGACAGATGTCAGCCTCAACACATAATGAAATAGGATGTGCTGGAGGGACAGATACATAACCCAGAAGCTCCCCACACCCAGAAACAGGATCCCAATCCATGTTAGGCAGAGCCCCTCACTGACACCCCTCAACAGGAATATTGCCAAGTGGATGGATGATCGTGCATGTATACTGGGGGTCTTCACTGTGTCACGACCAGACAGAGGCACAGTAAAGAAAATCATAAATGGCCATAATAGTCACATAGCAAGGGGTGGCAAAAGACACACACACTCTGGCTTGGCTTACTAATGCCCTAGGGTGGATAGCCTAGTATGAACCCATGAACCTATGAAGATACAAATTGTACAGGACACTAAGGATAATCACAAGGCTTACTTAACTGATGGTAGGAACCATGTTGGGAATCCACAGATATGCTCCAAATCACACAGATATTACAAACAACATACCAAACACACACACATATTGCTAACATACAACCTGACCGGTGCAGTGCAACCCCCCCCCCCCCCAGAATGCAAAATATCTATCCCAGCAGACTGCTGGTCCCCTGACATTGCAGATGCTGAGGTAACAGCCATCATCTGCAAAGCAAAACACACAGCAGCAAAGGTATGTGGTGGTGTCCTGGGCTGAGGCCAACATGGACTCCAGGAATAATGGAATGCGAAATCACACTGCTGCCCAATGTCAGCCTTACCACAGGATATGTACCCAAAGAGCAGTGTACAACAACAGTGGTCCTTCACAACAAAGGTGTTGCCTGAATGGATACTGCAAACTACCACCCCAGGATCCTGACAAGCTTGGTCTGCACAACTATGGAAAGGATCAGTATGTACCGCAGACATAAAGCTATTGTGGACCTACTGATACTGGACCCTACACAGTCTGGCTGTCGTAACTGCAGATCCTGCCCCTAAACATGTTTGACCCATTTGAAACAGTCATTAAGGTCATTGATGAGGGCAATGTGGTCCACACAGCATAGCTGGACTGTGCATATGCTTCTAGACAATACCCTACGAGTTCAGTATGGATATGTTCACCAGCTTAAATATATACCCCTATGTCAGTAGAGGGGTTGCAAACCAGACGAAGGACAGAACTGACATGATCTGACATGCTGCATCCATGTCAGACTACAAAGCAGATATGAGTGGCATCCCACAAGGCTTGGTCCTGCCCCCCCCCCCCGTTCTATATATATGTCCCATAGGTATAGGCCAACATGGAAGGACTGTGACTGAATATGTATGCAGAGGAGTACAAACAGCCCACCATATCCGTCCCCCAGCTGACACAAGCAACCCACAAAAGGGCCACCTACAAACAGACAACAGGTGCTATAGCCATGTCAGCAAGCTAATTGCAGAACTGTGTATAGACAACCACCGTGGAAATACAGTAAGTGCCCACAAATTACCACACAGGTGTTAACCCATTACGTACCTAACATGTAATGAGAGACCTGGGGACACAAGGTGATAGATGTCCTGCACTGGACAAACATGTGGCTGTAGTGTTCGCAGAAACATACCATATACCCACCCAATCATGAAGGTTGTCAGATGTAGATAAGGGGAGGTCACTGTGGCTCTGCAGTCATCCTTCATCAGCGTCACAATTGACTACAATAGCCCCTGTGGTATATACCTCAGCAGACACCTCCATCAACTGTAAATTCCACAACAGTACCCCACCAGGAGTAGCAAAGAGCATGAACAGATGCCATGTGTTGCCTGAGTAAACAAACTGCAGCCCCACACACTGCCATACTGCCCAGCTACAGGCAAGCTGTGCCTGATGTATGAAGCCATGTCCAACCTGGAATCAATGAACATGCTACACCTTGTACAATCTGAATGGCAGTGAGCTATGCACATGAAAGACCTGAACTCCAGCACTGACATACATAGGACAAGCTGTACAGAATGATCCATAACACAGAAGGCACCTCCACTCTTGAGTAAACTCCCGGTACAGGTTAGCCAGAGAGTCACCTATCGACACCCCTCAAGAGGAATCCCAATGAGTGGATGGGAGATTGTAGGTTAACCCTGGGTATCACTGTTAAGTCAGAGGTAGACGGAGGCACAGTATACTAACCATGACATATGTCATGGCAAACTCCAGTTACAATGTGTGTCGAAGGACAAACACACCCTGTGACTAGCATCAGAAATGGCCTAGGGAACATCGCTAGTGTTTGCCAATGTCCACCTATGTTGTGGAATACACTACCAATGTTGGACGAGCCAGGTGTAGGTAGTCCATATCTGAACATAATGCAACATGGTCATATGTGCACAACTGGCCCCTACACAGTCTGTTGTGAAGATGTCAAGCAGTGATAGGACTAAAGCCTTGGAGCGTTTCTCCCCGGGCCTCCGCTGAAAACAGGCTCTGTGGAACCTAGTCAGACATTCCCGGTCAACAAAATGTTAAATAAATAAATAAAAAAAAAAAAGCCCAGGATACTGTCCACCACAGTGAAAGTACTGAACCAGTACACTATATGGTACTGCAGTGTTAGGTCATTATGAAAGTATGTTGACAACTGTCTGCAAAGTATCCCATGCAATCCCTGCAGGCACAGTATAATCCCTGTTGTGGCAGACATGAAGCAGTTGGCCAGTTAGTACACAACATGACACCCAACACACAACCATAAACGTGAGATATTGTTGAAGTTCACACACACCCAAATATGTGGTGGACTTCAGAGTGCAACATATGGAAAGCTCACACTGGGCATGCTCGCACACTTTGATAAATGAGGCATATGTCAGACAACATGTCATGGAAAGGCTGAACTGGGCATGCTCACACACTTAGGCCATATCTCCGTTTAGCAGTTGGCCACACATATCTGGTATTTGTATGTGTCATTCCAGGAACCAACCACAACACAGCAATCTGCCCAGTGCACACAGTAAATGACTACAGAGACATAAGTGATATAGTGGATCGTCATATGCAAACATCTTCCACGGATACACAAGTTGGTCATAGGAACAGGGAATGCTATGGCAATAAAGACCTGCAAACAGAACAGCACAACAAATATTGTGCATCTGACAATTGAACATATGGGTGTAGAGGTCAATACTAGGCTTGTTGCCCTAGGGAATGACAGCTCAGCCAGAGTGTGCTTGGCATCTGCATCCCCAGTACAGTAGGCTACTGTGCCACTGTAAAGTAGGTCACATAAGGCAACGTGTGAGGCTAGTGAGCTGTGCCTCTGTCAAGCAGGGGCACAGTGGAGATCCCAGGGTTTGAATGTGCTAAGCCACAGCCATGTTGTTGGTGTGTGCTGGAAGAGGGTTGCTGAGGATCTCTAACAGTAAGTGGCCGTCAATAACAGACTGAGGGGAGCCCTATCTGCATTGTCTGGACAATTCCACTGTCAACACTCTGTTGTGATGATTATGTGGGAATGAAGTGTCGTGCCGGAACTGTTCACAGATGTCCTCCCTCTGTGGGCTACAGCTCTGCAATGTATTAGCTCACTCTGTCTGTTGGACGGCTCATATATGGCTGGTGTACACCTGACAGGTGTCTTGTTGTGGAGCAGTCATGGGTATATGTGGGATAGCATGATCAATGCAAACCATACACATGCTCATAGAATGCAATTGTCAAGGATTATGCTGAGTGGCCAGTATAGTCCCCCAGCATGGGTCCTTTGAAGTCATCCACCCCAGTCTTCACAAGTGTAGAGTCTGCTTGTGCTAAATACAGTTTGTGTGCAGTGACAACCTTGCCTGGGGGTGGGGATGGGATATGGATGTCCAGGGAAAGGTGGTTATGGTCAGATATCAACAATGGTGGTCTACCTCTGGTGTGGAACAGTGAGTACCCATGTTGCAGATGGACAGGTGCAATATGTATTCCCCCATGTGGCTGTGGTGTGTGGTTCTGCCATAGCACATGGACCCACAAATTGTAGTGGCTGTAGGGTAAAGTGGTAGAGGCCTGAGTAGTTCTCACACACAATATGCTTGTACCTGATGTTAACAACTGGAATGGTGTATGTGAACACCTGCATTTCCCAGCACTGTTCCCAGGGAAGTTAAGTGTGTGTCCTGGATGTGGGTGTGGTGTTCTGGACTGGTTGTGTTGTGTGTTACAGGTCCTGTGGTCACGAAGCATGGTATAGAACATAACCTGCCAGTGCGATATGCATATCTGACCCTGACGTAGGTGGCTGCAAATGCATATATATGCTATCCCACACCTGACAGGTAGTACTAGATGTACATACCTCTGTAGAAATAAAGATGTCAGCACCCTATAAATACTGCAGGTGCAGACCAGATGCCTAGTAATTCGGTTAGTGTGCTCTGCTAATGCGTCTCCCTCAAGTATCATAATATAGATAGGTAGGCGTTCGAACCATGCAATTGCTCAGTGTGTGTGTGTGTGTGTGGTTGAGCGGGGTTGATGTGTGTGCAAGTCTGTGTGAGGAAGATGTCCCTTTTGGCAACTGTGAAAGCACTCTACAGGATGCACATTCCCCTATCTAAGCACAGATTATGTCAGCACCCTATAAGTACAGCAGGAGAAGGGAAACCTCCCAGTAATTTGAATAGTGTGCTCTGCTAATGCGTGTGTCATAACATAGTTAGGTAGGGGTTTGAATCCTGCAATTGCCCAGTGTGTGTGGAGGGGGGTTAGTGTGTGTGCAAGTCTGTGTGAGAGAGATGTGCCTTTTGGCAACTGTGAAAGCACTCTACAGGATGCACATTCCCCTATCTAAGCACGGATGATGTCAGCACCCTATAAGTACAGCAGGAGAGGGGAAACCTCCCAGTAATTTGAATAGCGCTCTCTGCTAATGCGTCTGTCACGAGTGTCATAACATAGTTAGGTAGGGGTTTGAATCCTGTAATTGCCCAGTGTGTGTGGAGGGGGGTTAGTGTGTGTGCTAGTCTGTGTGAGGGAGATGTCCCTTTTGGCAACTGTGAAAGCACTCTACAGGATGCACATTCCCCTATCTAAGCACGGATGATGTCAGCACCCTATAAGTACAGCAGGAGAAGGGAAACCTCCCAGTAATTTGAATAGCGCGCTCTGCTAATGCGTCTGTCACGAGTGTCATAACATAGTTAGGTAGGGGTTTAAATCCTGCAACTGCCCAGTGTGTGTGGAGGGGGGTTAGTGTGTGTGCAAGTCTGTGTGAGGGAAATGTTCCTTTTGGCAACTGTGAAAGCACTCTACAGGATGCACATTCCCCTATCTAAGCACGGATGATGTCAGCACCCTATAAGTACAGCAGGAGAAGGTAAACCTCCCAATAATTCGAATAGTGCACTCTGCTAATGCGTCTCTCTCAAGTGTCATAATATAGTTAGGTAGGAGTTTGAAACCTGTAAATGGCAAGTGTGTGTGTTTGGATGTGGGGAGTTTGTGTGTGTGCAATTCTGTATGAAAAACATGTGCTTTTTTGCAATCAGGAGATCACACTACATGATGCACATTACCCTTTCCAAACAGTGATGATGTCAGCACCCTATACATACAGCTGGAGAAGAGACACCTACCAGTAATCCCAATAGCTCAGTCTGCTACAGCATCACTCTCAAGTGTCATAACATAGTTAAGTAGGGTGTTGAAACCGGCAAGTGTGTGTGTGTTTGGATGTGGGGAGTTTGTGTGTGTGCAATTCTGTATGAAAAACATGTTAGTTTTGGCAATCAGGAGATCACACTACCTGATGCACATTACCCTTTCAAAACACTGATGATGTCAGCACCCTATAAGTACAGCCAGAGAAAAGAAACCTCCTAGTAATCCGAATAGTGCGCTAATGCGTCTCTCTCACGTGTCGTGACTTAGTTAAGTAGGGGTATGAATCCTGCAAATGGCAAGTGTGTGTGGGGGTAGTAGGGTGTGTGTAAATGCAAGTGTGAGAGAACAGATCCTTTTGGCAAATACTACAATACACCAGATGCTGCATATTCCCCCAGTAAACACAGGGGATGTCACCACACTATCAGCACAACCAAACAGGGCTAGTTGGCCAGTAATGCCAATAGTGCGCTCTGCTACTGGGTCTATTACCATTGTCAGAGTACAGATAGGTATGTTTTGGTAACCCACAACTGCCACATGTGGTTGTGTCACACATTATGACCTTGTGTGGGTCTTTGTGCATAACGATGCATGCCATTGCCTAAACCAGCAATGGCAATGCACACATGATGTATGTGTGTGACACATACACATAAATACCTATGACTTGCAGTAGTTACCATGTCTGACACATGCCTCGAGTGGATAAATGGTATTTGCAATGCATAACAATATGACTGTGTCTTACTGTGCAGGGGCCTCACGCGGTATGTGTCTATACAGTGTGGGTGTATATGGTAAAATACCTACAGCAGGGGATACACATCTGGTCTGGGCCATATATTCTACATGTAGTCGATGTACAGGTGCTGCATGTTCCCACCTGTTGTGGGAGTGGTAACATGTCATTCCACTGCAATTCAGTGACCACATGCTGGGAACCCTTCAACTAGTGTGTTGTAGCTACAGTAATGCTCACGCATAATGTTTGGCTGGATGCAGTCCAGCCATATAAAGACAGTTCTTGAGACTGTCATATTGCCAGTGTTTTATGGAGGATAGGTGGGTTTCCTGTGTATGGGAGGGTTGTGTGTGCCAGGCTATGAACCAGACGGCAGTCCGACACACTGTTAGCTGCACATGAATAGGCCCTGATGCTTTGTGCTGTGCCAACAACGTGGAGGTGTGTGTATCTGTGGTGCCTTGGGATACAACCCCCCCTGTCCATGTGTGTTACATGTGTAGGGGACGACAGGCATGGTATGAGGTATAACCTGGCAGTGATGGGTTGCACCTGTGAGCCATGAATCTGGACTCTGGTACTGCACAGACATTGCAGTTCACCGTGCTGAGGACAGTGTCCAGTGCATGCATCTTGCGGTGTACACTGCTGGTGTTGTGTAGCATCACTGTTAGTGTCCTATCCTGTGTGATACCCGCGGAGGTGGCTATGTAATCCGTGTCCTGCAGCATAAGGCAGTATGTGTGTATCAAGGGGCTTTGCCAATATACATTGGGCCATGGGTGTCACGTGCAAGCTGCCCCTCGCACATCATTGTGGCTTTCCTAGCATGTAAGCACACGTTGACAGCCAGTGGATACCCTATGAATGACATTGGAGACTGAGCAGAATGTAGACATAGAACACCCTTCCTACATATAGTGGTAGCATACCTGGTGAGGGTATGATGGCAACCAAGATCAGGCTCATACTGGCCCATGCCACATGCTGAGAGATCCCTTCTATGTTCCCTATCATGTAGTCCAGGGAGGTATGTCTCAGGTCATCCATAGTGGCATGGTCAATGACTGAGTCATATGTGTCCATGCCTCTGACTGACCTGTATGCATGTGTCTTGTGGTGGACCATAGTGCCCCAGAGGCATATCACTGTGACCTTCACCATGTACAGCCTGTTGAGCGGGACCCCACTGCAGCGGCCAAGAGAGGTACCTGACACATCTGTAGCAGGTGTGTTGTGTAGCCCTACAGACTGTGAGTGTGTGGCACATGGGATGTGTGTGCCATGTGTGGCATGTGCTCTGTTCCGACGTAACATATGCCTGTGTGCCAGCTGCGGAGGTGTGTGATGCTCAGGCAGGATGCTATTCTGAGTCTCCAAGTATGCCCCAGTGTGTTCAGCTTGCTGTCAGTGCATGTCTATGTCTGACTGGTATTGTAGTCACTGTAGTATGACATGCCACCTGACAGGGTATGGCATTACTGGGTTCAGAGTGCTCAGTCCCCAGATTGGCTATGTGGTGGCATCCAACACATGTGTTGTACGTTCCTGGCCAAGGGTGATTGTTGACTGCATACATGTGGCAGCTGTGACATTGCCACATGACTCACATAAACCACAACTGGACCATAGAGGTGATTCACAGGTTACCTTTGCACATGCTACCCTAGTAGTGTGATTTCCATGGTGAGTACCAACACATAGGGCCAATGGGGAACAACATTGAAGATGAAGGTGTGTATGTGTGGGTGTACTGCTACTGTTTCATAGCACTGGCATATATGACTGCACACGTGGGTAAATGCCAGGTAAGACATGTGCAATGTGTCACAGGCAACATACATGCGAACAGGACAGACAGTGACGTTCTGTCATGTGTAAACTTGACATACGTATTGTACGCTATGCAGATGTCACTAGGAGTCCACAGAAGCACTGTAACTCTACATTGCAGGTGGAAGCAGTGTTCCAGGGAACCCCAAGCGAACATGCATGCAAACAAAGCTACAGTAAGCAGGGCTGGAAGTAGTCCATTGTACAACAAAGAAGGGTAACACTAACAGTAGGTAACAGTGCAAATATGTAGGCACTATCAACATGTACCCAGGAATGCACAGCACAGATGCCCATGGTAGAACTGATATTATGTCATAGTTAATTGTAATTTGGATTACATTGGTACTGCACACATATCAACATGCGCAAACATCCACATTGCATAGTCGTTGTGGGCAACTTGCCACCATTACTGTACATGTCCATCATTGCGTATCACTACTTGCATTAGCTTCCCCCCTGTGCTACCCATGTATGTGGCTATCTGTTGACATCCTTACCACTGGTATGAAATAATGTGCAGCTGTTACACTTTGGTATGTACTATGGGTGCAGATAACAATTCAGGACAGTCATACGGTTACTGCATCAGGCATGCTGGGATATACACACAGTCATATCAGCACACTGTACTGTTACCAGCATGATACTACTAATACACTTCTATGTAGTCACCCTGTGCATCAGCAATGTGTTTACCTGTTCCTGCACTGATGTTGGAGATTGCAGGAGGTGGCACAGTTTCATCATATGCACAGGGTGTGAATTAGGTATGCCTGAGTCTGCCACTGATACCACCAATTGACATGTGTGTGTATGTGTGTTGGTGAGGGACAGCAGTACAGGGTGGGGCACTGTTGATGCAGTGTGTGCATGTATGTGGTAGCCCTAGGTGTTAACATTTTGCATGTGTGTATGCACACACACAGTTCCACCTCATGGCTGCCATATACAGGGGTTTGTGGACAGCCACAGACTGCACCTGGCAGGTCATACAGATCAGTGTCTGTGGGCATGGACACGGTACCTGTGCCTGGCAGGGGTGCTACGGACCATATCTGGTACTAAGCCAGACTGGGTACTGTCATCAGAAGCGGGAGTGTGTTGACTGGACACAGGTCCCTGTTGGGACTGTCCAGAGCCACGTGCAAGTGGTCTCCTGGGGCGTTCCGATGACAGCACAGACCCAGCATTGCTGTGGCTGCTGCTGTAACTATGGGGGCGTGCGCGGGCCTGTTGTCATCCGCGCCGACTGCCAGCTGCTGCTGTTGCTGGCATACGGCCACGTCGACGCCGCAACCACCCACCATTGCCCTGGCTCATGGACATTTGGTTGTGGAACTGCTGTAATATGTCCCCACAACGTCTGTCTATGACATCGGTGAAATTACGGATAGCATCCGCGATGTCACGCATACTGTCAGTCATGGCTGTGCGACATGCTCTCAGCTCCCTCAGACCCTGTCTGGTGTACCTTTCCATACGTGACTGTGCCTGCATGACAGCCTGAAACATAGCTAAGGTTGACAGACCTCTTTGGGCACGTCTGCCAGAGGCAGTACGCCCACGGATGCTCCCACGAGAACCCATGGGCAACTGTCTGTGTGGTACCATCGCAGGACCCTGCCCATGGCTGCTGTGTGGGGAAGCATGTGCCACAGATACCACATTACCCTGGTCAATGCCCACTGTATCCTGTCCATCACCTAGGGACAATGGTGACAAAGGCTGTACTGGCAGGATGACTGTGCGCAATGATGGGGTTGACAGCTGTGTACTGTCAATTGGCTGACCAATGGCAGACCCTGACATACCTTCCTGTGCCATTACACAGATATCATCATTACCAGTACCTGTGGCACCAGATTCAGGTTCCCTGCTGCAGGACACCAGAGCAGCACCAGAACCTGTGGGAGGAAGACAGGAAACACAGTTTACAGTGTCCACACAATGTTACCAGTGATGCACTTATGCACACATGCACACATGCACACGTGGACACATGCACACATGCACACATGCACACATGGATGCAGGCACACATGCACACATGCACACATGCACACAGGCACACAGGCACACATGCACACAGGCACACAGGCACACATGCACACGTGGACACGTGTACACATGCACACATGCACACATGCACATGTGGACACATGCACACATGCACACGTGGACACAGGCACACATGCACACATGCACACATGCACACGTGGACACAGGCACACATGCACACATGCACACATGCACACGTGGACACAGGCACACCTGCACACATGCACACCCCGCAGTATACACACAGAGCACTACTGAGTTACACTAGTATTACTAGCACTATCAGGACTATTATAGGTATTGTTAAACACACTCACCAGCATGGATGGCCTGCCTTGCTGTAACACTGGAGGGACCTGCAGAAATGAGGAGATTAATGTCAGTGGGCACAACTGTGCCATTGATACTGCATATGATACAGTGCAGTAGTACACCAGTTGCCTTTCACATGTCAGCTGCTGATATTGCCAATATCACACCTGCACAATTACATACTATGTTGACAGCTACATACCATGGACACACCTTACACATGCATAAACTAACAGTGTACAGAACAGTCAAGTGTACATATGGCATATTACCTGCATGCTTCATGTCGTGCTGCTGTGTGGATCCAGCCTCCATCATGATGCAGGTGTATTGCTGTTGCTGTTCCGGGGCTGGAGCCACAACACTTAGGAGTAGCCCCTCCAGTCTGGTGAGGGGGGGATGTGTGGCCACCCCACCTCCTGTGGCAACCTGTTGCCTGTGGATATCCGACGCACGCTGACAGACATTTCTGATTAAATCACTGCAGTGATGTCGTACCTGCTCATATGTCCTATTATGCGTGCCAATGTAATTTCCCCTACGGACAAGGTCTTGCCACAGTGCAGCCCTCTCCTGCTGATTCTGGCTGGTGCGGGAAAACAGTATGTCATAATCCCGCACAAGGCTCTGATGTATCTCCTCATCTTCCACTGCAGAGTAGGTGGGATTACGCTGACGCGCCATCTCCCTGGAAGAGAACACAAACAGGATATCTGCAGACTATGTCAGCAATATATGGCACACATACTATACATGATACTCAAGTGTAGTGATATACTACTACTCCCATATGTTGCATGTGTGTGTCTCGTGGTGGATACACAAGTACATGGCCAGATATCAGTGCTCAGCCAACACCTGTGCAACAATACCTGCCACATTCCATACAACATAGTAGCATGCCCCATCGGTCAGCACACTGCGACAGGTCCAATGCACAACCTCACTCTGGGGGTTCATACCAAGGTACTGTATGTGGAACACCATCCACTAGTGTGATCTGGACACAAGTTACTCGGCCTGGATATAAATATCCCACCACCACCACCAGCACAGTAGACTACTTTGATATGTATGTGATTAGACAGTTATTCACTTGTTAGGACTGAGATGGTATCAATGCAGCCCACTGGGCCAGTGGAAGCCACAACCCACACTGCTGACCCCTTTGCGAATGCTTACCACGGACATCCCACAGATTGCATGGAACTTGCACACACATTTCTAACCCAGACCCTATGCACAAAGGTTAGGCATCCTGTCCGGTGGACCCCAGCCAGAGGCAGATTGTATAACAATAGCAGGAGGCTACTGCAGGACAGAGCAGATTCACATGAAGGGAAGGCATCTGTGGTCAGCACTGGTAATACGCTACGGTCTCTCATAACAACGGCCACAGCCTACTCTGGGAGGGAAATGGCCACAAACACTATAGATAACCACAAGGCCTTCTTCAGTTATGTTACACATATGGACCAAATGCCTCAGATATGCTCTGAGTTAATACACACCTAATTAACATTCACCGAACACACAGATATTGGCAACATTCTTGCAGACAGGTTCAGTGCACGTATCCCCCCCTCCTTCTCCCCCACAAGTAGAAATACTTATCACAGCTGAATGTAACCTCCCTATCATCTCACATGTCCAGGTGAGGGCCGCCCTCAGCAAAGCAGAACACACAGCATCACTGTGACCTGATGGTATCCCTGGATGTGTGCTACGTGCACTCCAAGAGGACATACAACCGCATATAAGACTGATATTTAACCTTGGCCGTACTACAGGATATGTACCTGAACACTGGCACACAACAACAGTGGTCCCACACCACTAAGGAGGCACCTCTACTGACCCTGGGAACTACCGCATCATAAGCATAACCGGCCTGGTCTGCTAAGCTATGGAATTATTCAGTATGGGACGCATATACAGCAATATTGGGTACCTGCAGACACTTGTTCCTGGCCAGTTTGCCTTTGTGATGGGCTGATCCTGCCTTTTGAACCTGGTTGACCTTTCAAAACAGTCACTACAGCTATTGATGAGGGCAATGCACAGACAACTGCTGCCAGGATCATGGCCTAACACTGACTGACATGTAATGTATAGTCATACCCTTTTGGTGGAACTACATGCACACAACATATCACATGGGCATACCTATAGATACAGACCTATGACACATTTGGAGGGTTCACAGTATGCAGACTATTAACCTGCTACTTTACATTACCTGTGTTTGTCACAGCTGGTTGCGTTACCACTACTTCTGCTTCCTGCTGCTGCTGGCACGGCTTGCTACTGTCACTGCTGACAGCTTAGACTCAGTGTGTAGCGTGTGTTTTCATTTTTTTTTTCTCTCACTCTCTGTCTCTGTCTGTCTCTCTCCCTCTGTCTGCCTCCAGACAGTGCAATGAACATATTGCATGTGTGGAGTGTTAGTACAGGATGCTTTTGTAGGTATCTGCATAGGTCCATGTGATGGCCTCTGCACCAATTGTAAGCCAGCATTTGCTAATTGCATGCAGCCAGTTGTGTACTGATTGCAGTTCTCACTGTGATTTCAGGACAGTGCTATAAAAGGGTATGTGAGATAGGCATTGACCTTTGAGATTGTGGACGGGGACCATGCTGGTATGCTGTGGACACTGTTCTGTGAGTGTAAAGGTTAGTATCTCTCTCATGATTCAGGCTGTGTTGTAGATTCACATTTCTCCATTCCTCTCTCCTGTTCCCTGTAGTAAGTGTGTATGCACAATGACACCTACAACTATATATATATATATATATATATATATATATATATATATATATATATATATATATATATATATATATATACATACATTTATATATGTACATTAACTGACATTATTACCTACTAGCTACCAACTAGCATGGCTGTTTCTGTTCACACACTACTATTATGGAAATCCACTAGTTTTGACAGTAATTCTAAATGACATGCTTTGTGTACTACACATCCTATATTCCCTTTACATTCATTCATACTATTACATGATATATTTATTTTAGCACAATGTTCTTGTATAAGAGTCATGGCTTAGTGGTAGGTCATGCAGACTACTGTTTCCAAGGTCCTGGGTTCGGGACTGACAGTGGGATTTTATTTTGCTTTTGAACTGACTACAGGACCTGTCAATCAGAGTGACTAAGGCACTTTTAAGCAGTTGTAACCGGGTTAGCGCTGGTTTGCGCGGAGCTCACGCATGCACACTGGCGTTCAGCTCTGCGCACACCTGCTTACAACCGCTTAACAGTGCTTACTCTGGCGCACACCCGCACTATTTTCTTTGAAAGAAATGAAAATGGGGAGACAGGAAAGTGGTGAAAAAGAGGTCACAAAGAGGGTAAGACAGTAGGGAAACAAGCTTGGGATTTGCAGGAGGGATGTAGGTAAGGCCCATAGCTGCCCATTTCTTCATCAGCAACAGCTGTGCATATGTATCTAATTTGGTGTGACATTTGAAACCTTCCACCCCTGAGAGAGGTGTCAGGACAACAATAATACTTGTTGTACAGCCAATTGTAATTGATAGTTTCCATGTCCAGCAGACATGTGTGCGGAATGGGCAGCTATGTATGGGGCGTAATTTTTTTGTGGGTACAGAGTGCCCTTTTTTTTTTTTTTTTTTTTCAAGTGAGAGTGGTATGTCAGGTGAAGGAAGTCAGTATAGCTGGGGAGGTAGGTTGGGTAGGTCAACAGACAAGACAAACAAGATGCATACAGGGGCGGTGTATGACACATGTGGGGGGGTTACACAATTGACGAGGACAGAGGTTTGGATATCCAGAGCCCATGAGCCCACAGATGGCAACAGTGGAACTGATATCCCCCATGGGCAGTTGCCACTGTTCCTTCACTGCCCAGGATGGGGCTGTGCTGGGGGCTGTGTAGGCCAGGCAACAGGCATGCCCGTAAGTTGTGCTACCTGTGCCTCAAGCTGGCGTAGGGGCCCAAGAACAGAGTCCTGGATCTCCCTACGCACCACAGTCTGGACGCTACAGAGGGTGAGTGGTGGTTCTCCTCCGGCCACACTTGCAGAGGGGGGACGAGCCCCATCCCCTGCAGCACTTCCACCCGCAGGTGGCACAGGGCCACTGGAGGAGGGTCCAGACTGGGCACTAGTGCCAGGTGCACTCGCCAGCTGAGGTGGGAGAGGTGGGTCCGCTGGAACCCGCCTTCCCTGTCGTCCTATGTTTTGCATTATGTCATGACAGTTTGGGTTATTAACATATAATACCATTCACAATTAGTTGTAACAGCATGCATTAGTATTCCCATTAACCAAAAACCCAGATATTTACACCATTGAACAGCGAGCATAACACATGCATAATTTAAACAGCAATACACAGTCCAACAACATGCAGGGTTAATTGATGGTAACAGGCCATCAGGTTTGGATGTATGAACAGGGCAGATGCATCAACGGGCATGCAAATATTTATGACCCAACAGGACAAATGTCCAGGGGTGTTAATTGTGATTGCACATACCATTTTCACGTGGAATGGGTTATATGTGGTTATAGGGTGGGGTGAAGAAAATAATATTAACACCTTCGAATACCAATACATATGCTGTACATTTCTAATAGCTGCACATATATACACACTACTGTTCTAACTACAGTTTCCTATATGATAACTACTTCAATTTGGTGATAGGACTGTTACTGCTACATCAATATACATTTTATTGTTCTTCATACACATTCATATATGGCTTTGTTCAGCTACATCATCCTGCTACATTTGCTTTATATAGCTATAGACAACTGTGGATGTTTGGTATGTCAGACAATGATACTATCTGCATATTGCAGACTGAGAAAAACATATCCAGATTTTGGGATACACATTCCAGCTGCAGCAACACTTTGAACAGATTTTGCTGTTTGGTTTTGCTTCTCACATGCATTTCATTCTGTACTGACTGCAGTATACTTTATTCAGGGGTTATTACTACTTTATTGGTGGATTCATAACACTTTCTCACACTCTCTCACTTGTTTTCATTTTACTATTCAGGATGGTACTTACTTCTAGGCTTTATTGACATGTTTTACCTGTAGTTATTACAATCCTTTCCAGCAGTCTCACTTCTGTCATGTTTCAGTATTTCAACAGGGGTATATTTCACACATGTGATTTGCTCATCTTCTGCAGCTGTACTTTTCAGCCTGCTGCAGGTTGTGTACTATTATATTACAGGTGGGGCATCTTTATTTCAGACTTTATTTCAGACATTTTCATTTTTCTGTTTGGATTACAGACTGCAACACACTTTTGTAATCAAGCAATACTTGCAAACACTCTTACACTTGTTACTTGCACATTCTATTACTTAGTGACTACACTGCACTCTTTTGCTAACTGTCATACCTTTATATTTCTTTACAGTTACTGGGAGAGGATTACTGACCTGCCTGGTGGCGCAACCGCACCAGCCTATCGCCATAGGCTCTGTGGTTCACAGAACGGACACCTCCAGCTGTAATATAAATGAAGTAATATTGGAATACACATCTCCATAATATCAGCTAGTTTAATTTCTTACATACATAATTACATGTAACTTACTCAGTAGTGGGGCGTTGGGCATTTGCCGGGCCTCCTGGATCCAAAGGTTCAATTGGTCCTGCTTGCATCTCTTCAGGACCGCATGGTAGTGACGAACCTGCTCACCAGTCCTTGGAATCCCTGTGGCACTGGTGAGATCATGAGCCAACCGGTCCCACGCCTCAGCCCTATATGCTCCCCACAGGACCTGGCCCTGCATGAGTTGGGCCTCATGATTGTGGACTAGGAGCCAGACCATGTATCTGGACTCCTCAACGCCCCACCTCTGTGCTCGAAAGCAACTACCCTCACCTACTCCTGTCATTCTGGCTGCAAGTCAGTTCTACAATCGTTTATGCTGTGTATTCCCACCTATGGGGCTTATATATGCCGTTTGTGATTGGCCATTTTGGAATTGTATCAACTTCACAAAACCTGCTTTGTCATGCTCCACTTTGTATTCATTCCTATATATTTGCTATTACTGCATTTATAGGTACTGCTGTCATGGCTTAGTGGTTCAGTACCTTGACTATGGTGCATAGTATCCTGGGTTTGAACCTGGCCACTGCTTTTTATTTTTTATGACTGTCTAGACAGGCTGAGGGGTGTGTCTGTGTAAAGGCAGTTTTGATACGGCTTGCTCAACGTTGCCCGTCGGTTAGCTTGTTGGCACTGTGCGCAGCTCTGCGCAAACGGGGTACGCTGGTTTATGCCTCATTTGGCTATCAGCACGCATATTACGCTCAGATCAGCTAGGGGCACACATTTTCACCGTGTTAAACCACTGCTCACCTACAGGCACTCGTTTTGCACCTGTTGAACCACTGCTCACCTTTGGGCACTCATTTTACATCTGTTAAACCACTGCTCACCTACGGGCAGATGCACTCACCTTGTTAAACTGTAGCTCAGCTATAGGCACATCTGGCATTTTTTATTATTTTGTTATCTCACATTTCTTCAAAATAAATGGACTATTTCATTACATTTTACATGAACTATGATTTTATATGTGTACATGTTTGTCAAGGACTTGTTTCGTGCTTATTTTACTAAAATAAAAATTGGTGTTGTGGGGGCTCAAACCATGAATGCCTGCTCTTCAGCCAATGTCTCTCCCGCTACGCTATTGCTTCTTGGCTTACTTTGCATATTTGGTTCTTATATCCTTTTCCACTGACTGCTAACTGTGGCTAAGCTACGGGCACGCCCGTGCAAACGAGCGCACTCACGGGCAAACATCTTTATGATTTAAAAAAAATATATAACATGTTCATTTATATATTTTATGTTCATAGTCTGTGGGGCATGTGTTGTGTTGTGTTTATTCACATTTCCATGGCCTCTGTCGTGGGTGTTTACTTTGGGCAATTTTACTCTTCTGGGGGCGTGTCCGCTTGCAGGGCTCGGCCTACGGACACGCCCCCTACTGTCTTCCACGGACCGTGTTAGCCTTCGGTGTGATTCAGCATGCCCTCATGCATATGCATGACATGCTGACGTCACACCGTTTAACTGCAGCCTCCGTGTAAGCCATGTATCTCTTACACGGAGGCTTCGTGAATCCTGCCAAATGTGTTTCATCTATTTTTAAATCAGAAAGAAATACAGATTTAATTTAAGAAACACACATAATGAGAATGAAATGGTTGCAAGTAGATTCTGCTTTCTGCCACATGTAAAAACAAATGTTATATAACCCTACTGATAGAGAAGTTAGCTAACATAACTTTTTTCTCTTCATTTTAGTAATTATGGCATGAACCATTATAGCAATAACCCACGCCTGGGTGTGGGTAATGCTGGATTTACCCACGGTTGGTGTGGTTTGGTCATGAGGGCGTAGCCCGAGTGGCCAAACAAAGCCAACCATGGGTAAATCCAGCATTACCACACCCAGAAGTGAGTTATTATATCAATGACATTATTTAAGAAAAAATAATTACTTTTCTTAAATAATGGCATTGTATAATGCCTCCTGCTGCCCTTCCACAGCTGTCTGGTATTCTGTGGCAGTTCTGATGTACTGCGCATGCCTACACAGTACATCAGAGCTGTGGGCAAAGCAACGAGAAAGCAAGATCTCCGTTGCTTTTAAAACTGTTTTGCTATGTTAAATGGTTTTAACATAGCGAGACAGCTTTAAAAAAAGCAACAGAGAATATCCGTTGCTTTTTTAAAGCTGTCTCGCTATGTTAAACCCATTTAACATAGCGAGACAGTTGAAAAACAACGGAGAAAGCAAGATCTCCGTTGCTTTTTAAAACTGTTTTGCTATGTCAAATGAGTTTAACATAGCCAGACAGCTTTAAAAAAAGCAACAGAGAATATCCATTGTTTTTTTAAAGCTGTCTGGCTATGTTAAACCCATTTAACATAGTGAGACAGTTTAGAAAAAAGCAATGGAGAAAGCAAAATCTCCGTTGCTTTTTAAAAACTGTTTTGCTATGTTAAATGAGTTTAACACAGCGAGACAGCTTTTAAAAAAGCAACAGAGAATCTCCCTTGCTTTTTTAAAGCTGTCTCACTATGTTAAACTCGTTTAACATAGCGAGACAGTGTGAAGCAACGGAGATCTTGCGTTCTCCGTTGCTGTAAAAAAAAGTTATAGTAATGGAAAAAGTCCGGGCGACCGGACCTTTTTCCATTACTATAACTCTGATTTACAACGTGCACGCTGATTGGTCAGCGTGCACGTTTTTGAATATTTAATGGGGGGGGGGTCGTTGTATAATACCCATTTTAAAGCCGTTTTACTGAATAAATTCCTTTTCCTGTTGTGCTTTTATGCACCTCATATTTCTCAGACAAGTATTTTTGCTTCAATAAGTCTTCAGATAAACAGGTTTAATCATCATATAGTTATTGTTTGTGATTTGGATAATGTAAAAATGAATTCAGAAATAAAAACAAAGTTGAATCTTCAAATACCAATGAATCTAAAGCTTGTATAGATGTAATCAACGCCTGTATTTTGCCCAAGTCATTCCATTTTATATATCCAGATGTATTTCAAATTTCTTACTACTTTATTACTTTATTGACTTCTTTGTAGCAACAATTTTACTTTACCCTGCTACCACTGACTATATCACTAGATATTTTTTTTCTGACTGCTCTGAGATAAAGCTATATCTAGATCTTAACAATTTAACTAATCATTCTTAATCTCATTAAATTCTATTTTATTAAACAACCACCAAGTGGCTGAATATGTAAGCCAGAGACTTAAAAATGGAATAAACTAAATTGTGTCTCTTCAGTCTGACACATTCTTCTATCTTCTCTCAAAAAGAGATAGGTGTTATTATATTTCAAAAGCTTCCTTTTCAAAATCAAGAAAACAGAGAGAAACTGAATGAGTAAACAAAGTTAAGCTTCTGACAGATGATCTTATCAGTCATCATGATCAAACTACAAATAATCATGTCAAAGATTTCCAAACACAATTAAATATTGTGCTTAGCTCTGGACTATGTTGAGTAGCTTTATTGTGTTGATATCATATGTTCTAGCACAAAGCATTCTTATTCGTTCCTCTTCACCTTTGGATGTGGTTGCAGAAGGGCTTATTGTTACCCATCTTGATGGCCAGTTATATCTGAAATGAAGAGCCTTTGGATCATTTTAGTGAGGTGTTTTTTGAATGGAGTTGACCTTAGCCTTGCTGAAGGAAATTAAATTTAAAAGCTTCATATGCTCTTTTCCTTTGACTTCGTAAGAGCTTGATTTTGTAACTTCACCAATTATGTTTACTGAAAATGTTTCCACTATATTTATGCTTTTCAGGAATTATGTAATTAATGCAGATATTTCAAGCATTGTAGAGAGTTGTGAATAATTTACCAATAGGTCATGAGGTGCTCCTAATATATAGTACTAGTTGATTGATGCAAGGTGATTTTTCAGGTTACCATAGCTGCCATCTGAAAAAAAATATTAAATATGGTGTCATTTTTCTTAGGTTTGGTCTGATGAGTATCACAATATTGTGGTCAGAGTGAAAAACTGGTGCTACAGTGTTTATCGGAGTAATATCTATTATATTTTTTTTCTCTCTAGGTGACTCAAGTCCAGCATTTGTGTGCTCATTGATTGATGCATAGTTCTCCTGTCAATGGAAGAATTATTTAGATCACTGACTAGAGTAGAGCAGTGTTTTCCATTAAGGGGAGGGTTACAAGTTTATCAAGAAAGTGTAATGTTATTGAGGTGACATGGAAAGGGTATAACAACGTAGTCAAAAATTTTAACTTGTGTTTATTGTTCCCTTGGTATGGAAAACTTTGTAACAAAAAACACAGCTCATGAGCAGGTAGTTCCAAAATGTTTACTGAAGATAAAAGATAAAACAAGACTTAAAGCGCTTTTCGTTTGCACTAAAGCAAACTTCTTCAGAAGTACTTGTAATTAAAAACCACATAATTTAAATTGTAGAATTACTGACGTCACAAGCACATTTCTACACATCAATAACCAACTTAAAGTTGGAGGCTTAAAAAGCTATCCATTACAGACATCAAAACAGCAGTGGGGTTACCATAAAATGTGTACTTGACTCTATTATGTAAAATTATTTGCAAAAAACACATTGTAAAAATTCATTATAGAAAGTCTAGTAACAAGTCAAATTCAAATTCTTTAACCAACCTTAAAATTAAATACTAACTAAACACTAATGACTCGGCCTACATGGGTAATTATTCAGTCGTTCCTACTGGAATCCATGACCAAAGTACAGTCAACTTGTGTAAATATATTGTATATGAAAATATGTATATAAAATACAGAAACTACGTAAGCTACAACAACTCACTACCACATGGGCCCATCTTATTAAAAGACGTTATGACTATCTGCATGTGTTTTTGTTTTTCAAAATACAACTTATGGAACACATATCATTTAACCCAGGGGATCTATATGCATCAAACCTGCTCTACCACGCCAATTCCAGTTCTTCCAAAAGGATTGGCATCGGGCCACCTCTTATAGATGGAACAATCTGATCTATTGCCATGTAAGAAAAACAGTGACTAGGAAAAGACTTACATGCTTTGCCAAGGCATTCTCTAACGTTCCTTTACTGATTGCATATTGATGCTCATAAACCCTCTCACGGAGTTTGCGTTCGGTTTTCCCGATGTAAAAAGCGAAGCACTGTTTACATTTAGCAATGTAGACTATAAACTTAGACTGACAATTAAGTTTAAATCTCACCTTATATTGTACACTATTAACAACAAATGTACTAGCTGATTCCATGTACTTGCAGTAATTACATGCCTCGCATTTAAACATACCGGTTAACCCTGTGGTGAATGGTTTCACTGACTCTAAAATGTTTTTCAGATTCCTACCCCTACTGAAAGTCATATGGGGTGTATGACCTAATTTATCTAATACCGCAGGGGCTGTTCTAAATAACTCCCAGTTTTTCTTTATATCAATTACTACATAACTTTCACAATTGAATGTAGTAATAAACTTCAAACATGGATCACAATCCGTCCCTGGTAACTTACTGACATTGCTATGTGCCAACCCTATTGTATCAGTTGACCCACTTAAAGTGACATTGTTTACAGTATTTACATTACACTGGGATTTAACCATTAAAATGGGTTGATAGACCCCATTCAACCTTTTAGCTGTGACCTCGGCTATCAACCTGTCAATCAGGTCTTCCGGGTATCCACGCCCTAAAAACATGGACTTAAGACGATCGCATTCTGCAAAAAAAAATCACTTGATTGTGTATTAATACGAGCCGCCCTAACAAGTTGACCTTTCACAACTGAACGCTTCTGGTAGAATGGATGGCAACTAGAGAAATGCAAAAAATCTTTTGAATATGTTGCCTTCCTGTATAAACTTGCCTGAAAACAACCATCAATACCGTTTTTTTACTAATAACAAATCTAAATAAGGTATCACCTCAGTG
Source organism: Protopterus annectens (assembly GCF_019279795.1). Classification (NCBI taxonomy): domain Eukaryota; kingdom Metazoa; phylum Chordata; order Ceratodontiformes; family Protopteridae; genus Protopterus; species Protopterus annectens. Next base: position 556,472,109 of record NC_056734.1, on the reverse strand, counting down.
TCAAATGAGAAAGTAAACTTAAGAAAATCAGTGGTACCATTCAAGTAATACACTAGATCGGTACCTTCCTGGGCTGAACCTTTAAACAAAATGAAAATATCGTCCAGGTACCTAGTGTAGTATATTATTTTGTTAGCTATACTAGAATTTTTAAAAATAAACTCACTTTCCCATTGTGCCATTGCAATATTGGCGAAACTCCCCCCACAAGGGGACCCCATAGCGACACCAGATTTTAGTAAATAAAAAGATTCCCCAAATATAAAGAAGTTTTTTGTCAAAACCAAGTCCAGTAATTCAATGATTAGACTGATTTCACTATTTGGAGCTCCATTCTGTTTCAATTTAATGGCTGCCCAATCCATACCTACTGAATGGGGTAAACAGGTGTAAAGGTCCTTAACATCTATAGTCAGAAAGTTGAATTCATCACTGTAATCGAGCTTATTTAATTCCTCTAGAAAGGACCAAAAATCCTTACACACCTCGACCTCTGTTGATAAGTACTTTTTTAGCAAGCCATCAACAAATTTCACTAAGGGATAAGTTGTGGAGTTTCGACCATCAACTAAAGGACGCATAGGTGGTTTTTCTAAACTTTTATGTAGATTGGGAATACCAAAACTGGGAGTTATTTAGAACAGCCCCTGCGGTATTAGATAAATTAGGTCACACACCCCATACGACTTTCAGTAGGGGTAGGAATCTGAAAAACATTTTAGAGTCAGCAAAACCTTTCACCACAGGGTTAACCGGTATGTTTAAATGCGAGGCATGCAATTACTGCAAGTACATTGAATCAGCTAGTACATTTGTTGTTAATAGTGTACAATATAAGGTGAGATTTAAACTTAATTGTCAGTCTAAGTTTATAGTCTGCATTGCTAAATGTAAACAGTGCTTCGCTTTTTACATTGGGAAAACCAAACGCAAACTCCGTAAGAGGGTTTATGAGCATCAATATGCAATCAGTAAGGGAACGTTAGAGAATGCCTTTGCAAAGCATGTACAGTCTTTTCCTAGTCACTGTTTTTCTTACATGGCAATAGATCAGATTGTTCCATCTATAAGAGGTGGTCCGATGCCAATCCTTTTGGAAGAACTGGAATTGGCGTGACAGATCAGGCTTGATGCATATAGACCCCCTGGGTTAAATGATATGTGTTCCATAAGTTGTATTTTGAAAAACAAAAACACATGCAGATAGTCATAACGTCTTTTAATAAGATGGGCCCATGTGGTAGTGAGTTGTTGTAGCTTATGTAGTTTCTGTATTTTATATACATATTTTCATATACAATATATTTACACAACAAGTTGACCGTACTTTGGTCATGGATTCCAGTAGGAACGACTGTGTAATTACCCATGTAGACCGAGTCATTAGTGTTTAGTTAGTATTTAATTTTAAGGTTGGTTAAAGAATTTGAATTTAACTTGTTACTAGACTTTCTATAATGACTTTTTACAATGTGTTTTTTGCAAATAATTTTACATAATAGAGTCAAGTACACATTTTATGGTAACCCCACTGCTGTTTTTGATGTCTGTAATGGATGGCTTTTTAAGCCTACAACTTTAAGTTGGTCATTGATGTGTAGAAAGGTGCTTGTGATGTCAGTAATTCTACAATTTAAATTGTGTGGTTTTTAATTACAAGTACTTCTGAAGAAGTTTGCTTCAGTGCAAATGAAAAGCGCTTTAAGTCTTGTTTTATCTTTTATCTTCAGTAAACATTTGGGAACTACCTGCTCGTGAGCTGTGTTTTTTGTTTTAATAGTTTCAGTTTTGTTGGTGTATTTTTGGTCATGTTATCTGATTCAGCTGCGATCCAGAGTTTGTTCCATACAGCCAACGAAGCTCCATGTGAGTGCAGTAAGGATATCGGCATAGATACCGGCACGATTCCAAGTGGAAATAATGCTTTCAGTGGATCCGGTGATAATGCCATGGATTGTAGCAATACATCGGGTAAAATCAAAACCAGCACTTGTAACATTTCTCGCAACAACAGCAGTGTTGAGTCCTTGTTAAATTCTTTAACCACCCAGATTGAGTCCATTACCAAGAGACTCGATCAAATATATAGTCATCAGCGTTTACTTTATGGGTTTAATCAGGCGGAGCCAGCGAACCCGGTGACGCAGGAACCACACCTGAGTTATTCGTTTATTAGTCCGGAAAATTTTGTGCCTGTCTCTGTAGTAAAACTTGTTCACACTTCAGGAACTATGGTACGACCGAACGAGTCTGTACCAATTGTAAACTCTGTACCAACTGTAATTCCCGGGCAAGTCCCTGCATTGTCTTCACAGATTAGTGACTTGCCATCCACCGTCTGCATGGATAAATCAGAACCCAACTGTTTGGGTAACCAACAATCACATTCCCAACAGAGGGTTCATACTTTACCAATGACGGTGATTGAAAGACCCGGCTCAGGTGGAAATAACAGGATTGAGGAGTTGAACAACGCCAGTCCTTCACAGCCGTCTTTGGATTCCTGGTTGGCCAAAAGAATATCTTTTTATGGTGGTCTTAATGTGAGGCCATTGTTTATTTCAACAGAAGGAGGTAATAATGTTTCTTCTACTATTGTATCTGACTTAAAAGTGTTTGACTCTCTTTTAGTTAAAGTGAAGAAACTACAGCTGGAAGTTGCATACTTCCAGGAATGCTTGAAATCAAAAGTGGTACCCAAGGGTCTAAGATGCCACCATTTTCCAATAGGGTTGGAAGAAGGTTCAGCTTTCCATGCAGACTTGATGAATTTGTTTGACCACCAGGGTTTTGAACTCCTGGAGGTCATTATTAAACATTACAATTTGTGGGTGGACAACTTGATAAAGTCTGTAACAGAGCTTGATGCTAAAATCAAAAGTGACCTAAATTTTGATCAATATAAATTTGAATATGGTCGTACCTTTTCTAGCATAAACAACCATATGGCAAAACTGAAATCTATTAAAATCAAAAAGTTGGGTAGAGATTTAAAAGCATATGAGCAAGGTTTAGCTTATCCTAAACCAGCTCTGGCTCAGGTATGGTTGAAACCTAATTATAGTAACAAGGGCGAAGTTCCGGGTAGTGATGGTCCTGTTACCGGTATCGGGAATTCTAATTCCAACCACGAGGTATTGAGTGCCAAAACATTATTCTCCGAGGATGAATATAGAGACAGTTTGGGTCAGTGACCTGGATGAAGAGAGTGGTGTTAGGCGAAGTGAAAGATTACGGAAAGCTTCTAAAAACATTAGTGATCCACAGCCTCAAGGGGGATACAGTCAAAATAGGGATTTTCAAGAGAGTACCTGAACTGGAACAAGACCGAAACAAAGAACTTATACCTCAAACAACAGTCGGAACAACAGGAAGAAGAACTGGAGAAACTAGTTTCGGGGAGAATCACTAACTTTGTTCTGGCTCCAAATAGTTTTGATTTCGACCAAGACAGCTTGGTTAGTGGTACGGGTGCTATACATGTTCATAATGTGAATGACATTAACCTTGTTCATGATTGGGACTCATTTGTCAATGATGTCAGTGATGTGGGTGTTTTGCCTAAATCTGATTTAAATGAACAAGGATTAGTTAGCGATAATTTATGTCTCCCAATAATAATTTCAAACCGAAAGGGTGATTTCAAGATATATAATTACTCAGCTTCCATCATCACTATGGACATGGCTAACTTGCTGGCCAAAGGGTATACCTTTGTCCCCACACAGAAATTGGACTTAGTCAAAACAATCATTGATATTATACTTTATGTGAGGAAGCTGAACCTCTTTTTGTTGATGGGTAAATCTTCAAATATTATGTGTCGTAATGCAAACCACCCCTTTGTCTCAAGTACATTCCAACCCTCCTTTAAATCCACTATTGCATTTGTTCGAGCAAATCTGTGAATTGGATATTAGACAGATTTCTCGGTTTAATAGGAAACACACTGTTAAATATAATATCACTAGTGATGAAAGGGATATTCTGGATTTCATAAAATCTCAGAAAATAAGGGTATGTAAACCTGACAAAGGTGGTGGTTTAGCTATATTCGACACTAGTGATTATGTTTCACGTATGGAAGAGTTACTTAACACTCCAGCTTACCAGGCAAATTCACGTTCTGAGGTGAATGGGGCTTATCAGTTGATCAACATGAGTATTAAAGACCTATTCATAGATGGTAGGATTGACCAGAAAACCTTCAATTACCTTTCTGTATCATATCCACGTTACCCATACATGTTTGGTATTCCCAAACTACATAAAAGTTTAGAACAACCACCTATGCGTCCTTTAGTCGATGGTCGAAACTCCCCAACTTATCCCATAGCGAAATTTGTTGATGGCTTGCTAAAAAAGTACTTATCAACGGAGGTCCAGGTGTGTAAGGATTCTTGGTCCTTTCTAGAGGAATTAAATAAGCTCGATTACAGTGATGAATTCAACTTTCTGACTATAGATGTTAAGGACCTTTACACCTGTATACCCCATTCAGTAGGTATGGATTGGGCAGCCATTAAATTGAAACAGAGTGGAGCTCCAAATAGTGAAATCAGTCTAATCATTGAATTACTGGACTTGGTTTTGACAAAAAACTTCTTTATATTTAGGGAATCTTTTTATTTACTAAAATCTGGTGTCGCTATGGGTTCCCCTTGTGGGGGGAGTTTCGCCAATATTGTAATGGCACAATGGGAAAGTGAGTTTGTTTTTAAAAATTCTAGTATAGCTAACAAAATAATATACTACACTAGGTACCTGGACGATATTTTCATTTTGTTTAAAGGTTCAGCCCAGGAAGGTACCGATCTAGTGCATTACTTGAATGGTACCGCTGATTTTCTTAAGTTTATTTTCTCATTTGACACGGAGGCGATACCTTATTTAGATTTGTTATTAGTAAAAAACGGTATTGAAGGTTGTTTTCAGGCAAGTTTATACAGGAAGGCAATGTATTCAAATGATTTTTTGCATTTCTCTAGTTGCCATCCGTTCTACCAGAAGTGTTTAGTTGTGAAAGGTCAACTTGTTAGGGCGGCTCGTATTAATACACAATCAAGTGATTTTTTTGCAGAATGCGATCGTTTTATGTCCATGTTTCTGGGGCGTGGATACCCGGAAGACCTGATTGACAGGTTGATAGCCGAGGTCACAGGTAAAAGGTTGAATGGGGTCTATCAACCCATTTTAATGGTTAAATCCCAGTGTAATGTAAATACCGTAAACAATGTCACTTTAAGTGGGTCAACTGATACAACAGGGTTGGCACATAGTAATGCCAGTAAGTTACCAGGGACGGATTGTGATCCATGTTTGAAGTTTATTGCTACATTGAATTGTGAAAGTTATGTAGTAATTGATATTATAAAGAAAAAATGGGAGTTATTTAGAACAGCCCCTGCGGTATTAGATAAATTAGGTCACACACCCCATACGACTTTCAGTAGGGGTAGGAATCTGAAAAACATTTTAGAGTCAGCAAAACCTTTCACCACAGGGTTAACTGGTATGTTTAAATGCGAGGCATGTAATTACTGCAAGTACATGGAATCAGCTAGTACCTTTGTTGTTAATAGTGTACAATATAAGGTGAGATTTAAACTTAATTGTCAGTCTAAGTTTATAGTCTACATTGCTAAATGTAAACAGTGCTTCGCTTTTTACATCGGGAAAACTGAACGCAAACTCCGCGAGAGGGTTTATGAGCATCAATATGCAATCAGTAAGGGAAAGTTAGAGAATGCCTTGGCAAAGCATGTAAGTCTTTTCCTAGTCACTGTTTTTCTTACATGGCAATAGATCAGATTGTTCCATCTATAAGAGGTGGCCCGATGCCAATCCTTTTGGAAGAACTGGAATTGGCGTGGCAGATCAGGCTTGATGCATATAGACCCCCTGGGTTAAATGATATGTGTTCCATAAGTTGTATTTTGAAAAACAAAAACACATGCAGATAGTCATAACATCTTTTAATAAGATGGGCCCATGTGGTAGTGAGTTGTTGTAGCTCACGTAGTTTCTGTATTTTATATACATATTTTCATATATAATATATTTACACAACAAGTTGACCGTACTTTGGTCATGGATTCCAGTAGGAACGACTGTGTAATTACCCATGTAGACCGAGTCATTAGTGTTTAGTTAGTATTTAATTTTAAGGTTGGTTAAAGAATTTGAATTTAACTTGTTACTAGACTTTCTATAATGACTTTTTACAATGTGTTTTTTGCAAGTGTTTTTTGCAAATAATTTTACATAATAGAGTCAAGTACACATTTTATGGTAACCCCACTGCTGTTTTGATGTCTGTAATGGATGGCTTTTTAAGCCTCCAACTTTAAGTTGGTTATTGATGTGTAGAAATGTGCTTGTGACGTCAGTAATTCTACAATTTAAATTGTGTGGTTTTTAATTACAAGTACTTCTGAAGAAGTTTGCTTCAGTGCAAACTAAAAGTGCTTTAAGTCTTGTTTTATCTTTTATCTTCAGTAAACGTTTGGGAACTACCTGTGCGTGAGCTGTGTCTTTTGTTTTAATAGCTTCAGTTTTGTTGGTGTATTTATGGAAAAGTTTGTTCCCATAATTTATCATTATAACTCTGCTTTTGAAGGCTTGACTTATGAGAACAGATACACTACTACCTCCTCATTCAGTGGGCTGGTCTGAGTTAAAAGAGTTAAAACCAGGTATTTTTGAATGCAGGATAATTCTCAGAATCATATATCTATGACAGCACCTACCCCACTTCCCTTAAAGACAAAGTGAACCTCTAAATTGCTAAGATGTTTATTTAAGCTGTGGGCACTGAAGAGTTCAACTTTCACCTTATTGATATCTATACATTTTAGCTTTGAATGTTCATAAAAGGCACTGGAGGAAGAAAACAGTCCAGCTGATAATCCCATTTGAGAAGATGTGTCATTCAACTCTTACAAAGAAAGGCTGGTCCCCATGCATTTCTTCCCAAGTGAAGATGTATAAATTCCCCAGAAAAACACCATGATCTAAATAAATAGTTCAAACCAATAACTTTTTCCTGCATATCTGGGTGCCAGGGTTTATATTAGATGATCAAACTTCCAAAGGTTTGACCATCATATGGTCGACACCATACTATTGAACTTTTAAAAGTTTGAACATTTTAATTGAGATCTCCATACAGAGCAGAATGGGAAGATTTCCCTTTTCTGCACTGTAGTGCAATCTTGGAGTTGGTATATTTAAAGAGCGTTTGGTGTGGGAGGTGCAGTTCCCCCAAGTGGGGGGTGCAGGGGACCTTGCCCCCCTGCTCCCTGCTTAAAATGTTCAGGTAAGTTATTTGTGTAGTTTTTTTTTTTTATTAGATGTTCGAACTTCCGAAAGTTCAGTCATATGGTGTCGAACATATGACGGTCAAACTTTTCAAAGTTCAATCATCTAATATAGACCCTGGGTGCCATGCTTGGTAATAGAAGGATATCACAATTTATCTGTCTTCATGTAGTAATAGCATGGAAGCTTACTGTTAAAAATGATTTCACATTCACTCATCAGTGATGCAGACTACTGAAAAAGAGATATCTGAAATATATCTTTAAACATGCTGACTGTAATGTGCAGTGTAACTGGTCATGTATGCCTACCATGACAGGATACTTCTTTATAAGACCTATACAGTAACACTGTCCCTGATGCATTGTGAAGACTGTCCTAAACTCCAAGACTGTCTCTCAACACATCACCACAGCAGACTTGTATTTTTAATATGTCCTGTATGGATTGGCATCCTGAATGCACTTGATTCACTCCCTTATGGCTATTGAGTGACTAATACTGCATTATCTGACCCACAACTCTGAATAAGATAAGAATGGTATGCTAGTTTCTTTAAGGTAAACAAATAAAGGCACTGGAGATTGTCAGGTAATGCAGTGAAGTAGATGCTTTACATCCTGAAGCATAACAGATAAAAATGTCATTACAGCTAAATATGTGGAGGACTAACAATCCTGCAGTTATAATGTTTGCAATGTATTCTGACATTATAGAATGCACTTACAATTCAAGATTTTCTTGCATCAGTGACATTATAACTCTTTTCATTATGTTGCATTAGAGTACATTATTCAAAAAAGCTAATATAGATCTTGCATTTTGTAGTCCAGCATATAAGTAAAATTTGCAGTTCTTTAATCTGGTGTTACACTGTAAGTGATATAAACAATTGGATAAATGTCCAGTTATGACAGGACAGTGAGGTGTTATGGGTGGACTAGAAAGGATAGCAGCAGTCTATCCACTAAGCTAAGGCTCTGATGTGTTGGTCAGTTTTATAAGTCAGTTAGTAATTAACACATTTACTGCGTCTGATATTTACATGCTTGTATGTAAGTATATATATATATATATATATATATACATACATCAAGCACTCTTTATACAATGGTTTTCAAGTTTATATACATATATTCATGTGGTTGTTTATGTATTAGGTGCAACAATAATTGCTATTCAGCTTTATCAAGTTAGAGTCTGTGAGATAAAGATTAGCCCATGAATGTAACAATATGGGAATTGCTGATTGTTGCATATTTGTTCTCATCATTTCATGTTACATCAAATAGCTGATGATAACCCAATAGACTTCTGTATTTAAAAAACTTTTTAAAACTTATCTTCAGTTTTTAAGAACTTTACCATATATGTTCTCTATTTCTTGGTAGATTTCCTTCATGTTATAAAGTAGCTCATCTTCCATGGAACTATACCCTAGAAACAAGATGCTATATGTTTTCTTATTTAATGCTGCATTGATATTCCCATTAGTCCACAGTTTTCTGAAATAATTCTTCTAGCAGCCTTTTTGTATGTGATCCCCACTAGCAGTTTCATTTTTTTCACAATTGTCTTAAATGTTTTTTTTTTTCTTTTTCTTAACCATTTCTTTATATGCACTGCTAATCTCATATGCCTGTATTTTAATTTATAAAGTTACTGACAGAGAAAATATGTTATTTTGCCTTGCTCTGCTATTATTTGAATGATATACTGTAATTATTTAGTCTGATCATCTGCAGAACACTCTTAGTCTATCTAAAATGTCTTCTGTCAACCTTGTCTGAAATGGAGTCAACAGGTTTAACTCTTCATAGTTCTCATTTTTCCCTTAGTACAGAACTGTATGCAATGTCTGTGTTACTAAGTCCTATCTTGATGTGGCCAACTTGACTATAAACAGTCCAGTTCTTCAGTGACGCAACAGGTAGCAGACTTACCTTTGGTGCTGAAGACCAGAAGATTGTGGGTTCTATTCCCACACCAGATGCTTGGATTGCTGACACTGCAGTGTGGCTTTAGGAAGGTGTTGAATTTCTATGTGTGATGTCCTTTGGATAAGACATTAAACTAACGTCCCATATGCATGAGTTGGTGGTAGCTTTGGAGGATGTAAAAGATTCCATGATACCTATCGAACAGGGAAGGGCACTTTCCCCAGTGCCCTGGTGAAACTTCCATTAGTAACATAAATACCACCTCTACACAAAAAGAGGCAACTAGCCTAGTGGGACCAATCTGGTCAATAAAGGATAAATAAAAAATACATGAATAAAAAAAGCAAATTTCTTCATGGCATCCACAGACTAGATTAATCAATATACATAGATCTGCATTTTTATTTAGGTCTGTATTTAAAAAGAGATATACCCAGAAGTTGGTGAAAGTGCTGCCTCTAGTGTTTGGAAACCTGCAAATCCTTGCTTAGTAATCCTGTTTTCTCTGCTCAGTATTTTTAATGTTGAGATGACTTAGTGTCTAACACCAGCGATTGATGAAGTCATTTAGGTAAAAGCCGGTCCACTATTATCACTATTATTTGCATTCCTTTTGAAAATTATTCTTAATTATTCCCTTTTCCTGATTTCCTTGATTACCTCCTGTTTTTAATACCATTTTATCCCATATAATATTGTACAGCTACAATAATTTTGCAAGTGTTATGATCCCTAGGTAGATCTTCTGATAGTCATTTCCATCAAAGTTGTTTATGAGCTATTACAGGGTAAAGCCTGTTGCTATTAATAGTTTCTTTAATGATTTTGCAGACATCATGATTGCTTAAATATGTCTTCTGATAAACATTTCAGCAAACGTTGTCTGATGCAGTGCAGCCTGTTGCTTTTCAGTTTTCTTAGCTCAGATCCCAACATAACAGTGATGTGGGTTAATACATTCCATGCTTCCCCTATTCTCTTTTTCTTAGAGGGTGGACTTTATTATTATTAGCAGTACTAACATTTAAATTAAGGTAATATCTAACATATGCATCATGATTTTGGGCTATATGCTTTGTTATTTTTTTTTTTATTCCTAGAATATATGATTGTCTAAATGGATTATTTTCTTAAGCTTGGCATCTCAGGTTTCTTTTTTAGTGTTCAAAACATTTACTCTCCAGCAGAATGTATTTTTCAGGGTTGAGGGGCTACATTTGTGGCAGGGAAGCTACAGTGAAGTTGTTGTACAATTTCATAAACCCTGTCCACACCTCTGGGTACATACCCCAGTGTACAGCTGTTGTACTTGTTATAAATATCTCTGAGCTCATTTCATTTCAGTATTTTTTTTTCTTCTGAAAGTGCTTGTACTGCTACCAGATGCCCGAATAATTTCTTTGTTGTGCAAACCCATGGATAGATGTTAATCTCTATCTCTTCGGTGGTGAGAAGTACCACTCGCTCTACATCATCCCTTTATTGTCATCCATAATTTATTTGTATAACACACATTCTGTGGTAGGTACTAGTCTGTCTGTTCATAATACAATATATATATATGTATGTGTGTGTGTGTGTGTGTGTGTGTGTGTGTGTGTGTTTATTAAAAATGGCCTGTATTGCATTAATTAGATGGGTTTAGACTATCTCACTAAAGGGCCACTACAGTCCAGGAAGCTTTCTCTAATGCACCTCCCAGAACAGTTTCCTCAGTATTATCCAAACTGTTCTTTGTAAACTTTGGAGATTAGTCTGTCCTTAAAGGGTTTTTTCATAGTTTTAATTTTTTTCTTCTCCTCTCCTACTTCCAGATCTATATCAGCTACTGCTAATTCCTTGTTGTCCTGTTTACCCTGTGGTAGTTTATGCAGCTCTAATATCTTCTATGCTGCTCTGTGGTATATATGCATCTCCTCACAATATTTCCTAACTCCTTCCTTACCTCATGTATGTACATCTTCTTTTACTTCAGACTGTACCCGCATTATTTTAATTAGACTATAATTTGTATTCTCTCTGTCTCTCTCTTCTTTACACATACTTTAGTTTACAAATTATACAGCTGACTGTGATCACTTTGGTGAGGCATGTTAGGATTAACCCGATGGTTTCCCGAATAACTGCAGACATAATTATCTAGATAACCTATAAAACACACAGGAATGGAACAGGACAATTAAAACATGATGTAAATACAGCCACAGGGTAATGTTTTCAAATCTCTGTTGGTTAATGATAGTTTTTATTTAGAAACATCAGCTGCTGTTAGTCTGTCTATCTATCCATTTATCCTCTTAGTGTACTGAAACTGAATGTAGAATGGTTGCTCAAACTGTTATGCAGTACGTTACTGAGTGATGCTATAAGTTATATGTTTGAAATAGAAAATTCTTATGATGTTGTATATTCTTCTGCTATTCCTTATGCCATGCAATACCTTTAAAATCATGAAACACAAGACAGTCATCATTCCATTATGAAGCTGAAAAATTGATTGCTATGAAATGTAAAAGTATCCCCCAGATTTAATAATCTTCAATGAAAGACTAGTTTAGTCCTGCATGGAAGTGGTCACTTAGGAGCAGGATTGCAGTGCGCCATGCATAGTAATGAAGGCGTGCCGCCCGAGCTCCCAGACTTACACAGAGCATGTACGAGTGCAGGGGGTGTGTCTGAGAGTAGAGCTCTCTGAATAAACACATCCCTGCAATGTTGAACAGCAGACAGTGGAAATAAATGAGTGATACTGCTTATAGATACCCACATATCCCCACCAACAGTCCCTCGTGTACAACAGCAACAGGACATAATGATCAAAAGAAGAAACCCCCGTATTGGCGTCTAAAGCTCTGAGTCCATCTAACCGTAGGTGCACAGGTGTGCCCAATGCTTAGCCATGGTGAAAGCAGCCTAAAAGGCTGAAGAGGATAACAAGGATTATATATGCAAATGAAGCATGACAGCAATAGTGTAGTGGGCAGAGCGTTCGCCTAACTAGCAGGCATTCCCAGTCTGAGTCCCAGCACAGCACATATTATTTTACACTGCAAAGCATGGTATAAGCAAACTTTGTAATGCCAAACCCACTAAATAATACACATTTATATGAACAGGAGTATTGCAGGAAATGCACATGTGAAGAGTCAGTATCATAATGAATAAGGCATCAGTAAGCAAGCGTAAGCACAGATAAGCAGTAGAAAGCATATGTAAGCACTAGTAAGCATGTGCAAGTGCATTTGCATGGGGTTAAGCACTGCCGACACAAATTAAGCAAAGGAGAAGCTAACTGGGTGGAAGACACTGTGATCGGAAGTTAGCAGTGCTTACCTCCGCACAAACCCACTTACAACCGCTTTAAAGTGCCTTAAGCACACCATATCCAACGGCCGGTGTTCTGCCCAGCAGCAAAACAAACAGCTTCTGCAAGGTCGGAACCCAGGACCATGTACACCATAAACAAAATGATTTACCACCAAGCCATGCCAGATATGCATAAATCGTATGTTGTCAAAAATATAACCCCAGCCCCATCATGCAACAGCACAGAGAATGTATACCTACAACTAGTTGGATGTGTGTGCGCAAATATATTACTATCTAAACAGATACAACATAGCTATAGATGGAGTCACATATATACATACATACATATATATATATATATATATATATATATATATATATATACACACACACATATATATATATATATATATATATATATATATATATATATATATATATATATATATATATATATATATATATATACAGATATATATATATACATATATACACACAAATATATGAACAGATATACATGCAAATGCTGACAACTAAACATATATATGTCAACATCAATATGTCCACATATACACAGCAAGTTGCATATATATACGCAGATATATGTCTCTGTAGGTATATACAGACAATGTTAGAAATATGTAAGCAAATATGTACACCCACAGAGGTATATATGGCCAGACATCTGTAGATAGCAATGGTAACAGACACATATATGTCCACATGCACCGTGAATGGGCTTGACAGGCCCCAAACAATATACGTCATGTATGAATTGGCATACCCCCTGCCCAGACAAACACGTCCGCCCTGCAATACACTACCAAGCTCATTGTATTGTACATGTGTCATTGAAATAGGGATTTAAATTATCCCTGTGTTATGTTTTACATGTTGACATCACATCCCCCCTCCACCACCCACTAGGTGACCCGAGCAGTACAGGCCCATCCAACCAAGGCCATCTCCGACCCATACATTCATTACCCACAGTTTCACTTCCCCCCACCCACTGCACACATGCAGTCACCATCCCTAGCCTGGTTACCGGCCCATAGCTACCACACCACCACACATTGCCCCCTCCACACCCCCCCCTCGGGACCCATCCCATATGTTGTCCCGACCCACGTATCCTAGGTCTGGCACATGCCATAGTCCATGCACATAGCCATGGGTACCTATGTAGCTCTGGGTATAGACAAAAGTTGTATACCCAATGTTTGGGCTGTCCTGTATGGGACAAATGATTACCTGGTACTAACAATAGATTTCACGTGTGACTCTGTGTACACTATCAGATTTAGTTGTAGGTATTGCAAAGCATACGTGGCACACAAGGTTGGCCGGTATGCACATGAAACACAGTACCCAGCAATACAAGTCAACATTACAGGATATGTAGCTAAATATGTAGAGGTATGTGTGTGTATATATATATATCCATAACTACATGGAGATATACCTCTCTTTCTCTGTAGTACAAATGTATACATACATAGACAGACATATATATAAATACCCACATATAGATGTATACATATGCAGACACCCATACATCCACATGTCGTATATATATATATATATATATATATATATATATATATATATATATATATATATATATTTATATATATATATATATATATATATATATATATAAAATGACAATAGGGGTGAGGGGCCCAATCAACAAACATGTAACACATAGCATCAACCCCTCCCCAGCCAGACAGGTAAAACATACAAACAAACACACACACAATAAAAGTAAACAAACCACTGCTTCCCAGACTACAGGCAGGATACTACCAGTGGGAGAGACCCACCAAGTCTAATCTTGAAACAAAGACAAGAATGTCCCTTGCGGGACAACCCAGAAATGTAATGCATATTCGGGTTTCCTGGCATTACACAGATGTGCAATGGCAGGGCACGCATGTTCTCGGACTACAAGGTTGGGGAAGCCTGAAGATCCATGGGGTGAGACAATGTACATGATGGGTCCTGAGAAGTGGAGAGTGGGCAGTGGGTAATGGTGTGTTTAGACCCGACCTGCACCCGGAGTAAGGATGAGTGCTGTAGAGGAGGTGCAGGGGGAACTATGGGTATGAAATTATGGGCCTAGGCATGCAGGTGTTGGCTGGAGCAGTTCTATGTGGACCGCCCCAGGGATGTAAGCAATAGTGTGCATTGGGCAGAGCCACCACCTAACGAGCAGCCATGCCCGGTACGAGTCCCACTGCAGCAAAGTCTAGTTTACATGGCAAAAGATGGTATAACCTGATGTGTTGTTGCAAATTCCACTAAATAACACCAAAGAACACATGGTCGCAACACCCCACTGCAGGCATGTAAGTTGAATTAATTGGCATCACAAGATATTATTGTTGTCCTCACCCCCACCCAGGGGTGTGAGTGTCCAAACCTACCCCCAAATGCAGGGTATATACACAGCTGTCACTGTAGAAGAAATGGCCAGCTGTGGACCTCAGCTGTTCCACACAACAGATGTAAATAACGCATGAAGGAAAACCTCAAGCACACTTGGATCAGCACATGCTCACCACCTGGCGAAGTCCACCCCCCAACTAACACTCTATACCCCTACACCAACTAGTGAAACCGACACCTCATGTCCTGCCTCGCATACAAATCCCAACATCCTGCAAACCTTCACTACTACTCCCCCACCAATCAGTCCAACGGCCTACTATACAGTTAAAATGTCCCCCCCCCCACCTACCTACCTACTCCTTCACTTCTACTCTACCACACAGGTATGGCATAACTAAACCTAACCCGAATACCTGAGTGTAACCTATCCAAAACTGTTAAACTGGAATCTCACCTCACCTTAAACTGACCTTTGTTAACAGTAACACCTGACATGTAAACCTGGCTTAAGCATGTATAATACCGACATGTTAATGTGAATTAAGCATGAAGAATGTGGTACGTAGCTATGTTAAGTCTGTTACTCTCTATGAATGTGTACACCTCAGTAGTACTTGTAATGTGTAGCTGGGGTTTACTGTTGAGCTCCACTCCCCAGGCCACCGCTGGCAATGAGGAAGCATCCAGTTGGATTGTCCCGGACATAAAATGTGAACTAAATACATGAGGTAGTGCAGCGGTATGCTGCAGCAAGCAGGGCTATGCCTGTTTGGGCGGCAGTAAGCAATGCCCACACTGGTTAAACAATGTGGAGGCCAACTCAGTGTAAGACGCCATAACTGGAGGTCAGCAAGGCTGATCCTCATGCACACCAGCGCATACCTGCCTACACATCCTCCACAGTGCCTTTGGCACTCTGTAGACAACAGCTCTTGTCGTGCCCAGTAACAAAATAATCTGCACTCCCAGGTTCCAACCCCCCCCACCCTGCACACTATAGTCCAAGTGAGTTACCACAAAGTCATGGCAGATATGCAATCGGCTGCTGTTATCACAAACATATCATCCAGCACAGTCAGTCAACAGTATAGGAAACATATGTAAGTATGTAGATTAATACCAGCAAACATGTGCACATTGCTCAATCACAGTATTCTGAGCAGTCTATGAGTATCAATGAACAGTGCCTGTCCACACATACTGTGAGAACAGTAGTCTTGCATAATACTGATGAGAGGAATGAAAAATGGTGGACGCTGTGGGGGCGTGTGGGCATGCTTCATGCATAGAATGTCACACCTAGGGCATTGGATCTGTTGAACCGGGAGATGAGGCTGGCACAGTGTGTAAGTAAACCACTGCTTCCTAAACCCCTGGCAGGATGCTACCAGTGGGAGAAACAGTGTAGACCAGCAAAGTCTACTCGTGACACAACAACAGGTCCGTCCCTGGCAGGAAGAGCCAAACTTTGTGGGTCACATAGATGTTTCCACCAGTATCAGAGGAGGATCAAGGGAAGGCGTGAACGTACATGGACTAAACAGATGAAGAGCCTGCAGAAGCTTGGGTCGAGACAGTATAATGGAGGAGTACTGAGACGTGCAGAGAGGGAAATGTGTGGAGGTGTGGTATGGCAGGGCTAGCAACTGGAGAATAGATGGATGCTGTGCATGTGGAGCTCGGGGGCCAGGGAAAGGGAGCATGGGTATGACATTATGGTAGAAATATGCAAATGAAGTAGAACAGCAATAATGTAGTGGGCAGAGTATCTTCCTAACGAACACGCATTCCCGGTTCAAGTCCCACTGCAGCACATTCTATTTTCCATGTGAAATCTGTATATCAACATTGTTTTTCTGTATAACCTACTAAATAACATTTATACTTGAACAGGAGTACTGCATTAAATGCACATGTGAAGTGTAAGTGTCATAATGAATAAGGCACTAGTAAGCAGGTGTAAGCTCAAATAAGCAGTAGTAAGCACAGATAAGCAGTAGTAAGCGTGTATAAGTGTGTTTGTGTGGGGCTAAGCATTGCCTACACAGATTAAGCAAAGTAGAAGCTAAATGAGTGTAAGGAAACGCACCCAGAGGTTAGCATTGCTTAGCTCCGTGCAAACCCGTGTACAACTGCTCAAATGTCCCTTAATCACTCTGTATCCCATGACTGGTGTTCTGCACAGCAACAAAATATACAGCCTCTGCAAGGCCCAAACCCAGGACCCTGCACATCATACACAAAGTGATTTACCAGTAAGCCATGGCAGATGTACATAACCCTCTTAGTTTCACAAACATATCATCCAACACAATCAGTCAACAGCACAATAAATGTAGTAATATCATACCACACAACCTAATAATGCAATAATTCTGGACAAAGTGTGCCAAACTGTGGTCCAAATAGGGATATCTGTCAAATACTGTTCTAATACACTTATAACATTGCTAGTTACACAGTTATATGTACCAGAACACATATTTTGAAGGAGATGAAAAGTCTGAAACACGAACGTGTCGACACGAGTGACTAACTTGAATCCTAAGACCATCCATGTCAATTGCCAAGAGAATGAGGTACATGCCAAACATATAAGCCGAACATGCATGGACATATGCACAGATCTATATCTGTAAATGTAGACAGATAGACAGCTATAGGTATATATATGTGTATGTATGACTCACAAATAATCATATAACAGTACTTGTACATAGATGGATAAATATGTTCAGTATATATATATATATATATATATATATATATATATATATATATATATATATACACACACACACACACACACACACACACACACACACACACACACACACACACACACACACACACACACACATAGATATATACATATACATATCTAAATCTATATTAATGTCCATATCAATCTCTTTATATATGGGGTTTCCACATATATAATTATGCAGATATACACACACGCACACACACACACACACACGCATATATATATATATATATATATATATATATATATATATATATATATATATATACATACAGATAGACATGTGTATAGCATTTCCACATGGGAACAAAATCCTGATCCACTCAGTACAACATAACAGACCATAAGCACAGTTAATGGAGGGTAAGGGCACGAATGAGGGACACCGGGTAATTAATGCTATGTAACCCCCCCCAGCCCTAACGGATATACTGTGCACACACACACACACACACACACACACACACACACACACACACACACACACACACACACACACACACACACACACACACACACACACACACACATATATACACTATCCAGCACATGCAATACATGACTTCAGGACCCTCAACAACACAGCTACAATGCTCCAACAGTATTCCAAGCCACCTGTGCATGTCAGGGCAATAGCTGTAACATATCATGCAGAAAAGTCATTCTACCGTAGGGAATGTACAATGTGGAAAGGGTACACATTATAACGGTACAGATATGCACACACATCTATACATTGACAATTATGTTCAGATATATATATATATATATATATATATATATATATATATATATATAAGATATATGAGATATATAGGTACATACACATATACACAGACAAAAGGTATTAGTAGCCATACATATGTAGAAGTAGTGTGGACATACTGGGTGCAAAGTATATCCCTCAGCCAAAAGCCCTGTAACTGGTACCTGTGACATGTGTAGTGTGGCAACCATTCCCATAAAGGGAATACTTACATTACACATATACCCACTTACAATTCAAAGGACATGACACGACACACAGGTATGTATACACAGACAACGTTTATTTGTGTACTTTACAATAATGTATGCCATTACTTACAGCACATTGAATTTGAATTATTTAATCAGTGAGGAATGCAAGGCCCACACAAAACAGTAGCTGCAGACAGTGCTGATATATAACATACTATGCTGTCCAGGCCAAGCCCTTCAATTCATACAACTGTAGACAAAGGATTTGCCTTCAAGATACGTAACAATCAACAATAGCAGATGTAGTTCAGCAGCCTCCAGTTACACCCTGTAGTCAAGCCCCAGGAGGAAATTTATTACTTGTTTTAATGTCTATGTATCTGTCACATGTATGGACCCTGACCAACAATTGTTGTGGGAGTCCTCAATATGACTGGGATGATAGCAGGAATGCTAGCAGTAAATAATGATAGGCCATTACCTAACAACCCTTAAGCATATCACAGTAGGACAAAGCCAGCCGTATATGTGGAGGACAGAGGCAGGAACACAGGGCCATACTCACAATATTGCTGTTACACACCCTGGAAATTGCTGGTGTTACAGTATTTGTTGCAACATACCCTTATGCAGGAATAAGACATCAGGAACACAAATGGATGTAGCCATGTACTGATAGCATGCAACAGACAGATTGCCGGGGATATATCTAGGACAAGACCTGTGTGGTGCACAGGCAAAAGCAAACAGACAATCCACTGGCCATCATGTGGATAGGCCCACAGTTGAGAGCTATGCAGACAGACTGCATTCCATCCTAAACTACTATGTACACACAAACACTGCAAGACCAGCAATATACAATGCACATAACAACACTACTCACTCTGTCTGTAGGTCTGGAGCCACTTACAATTGTGTAGTTGACCTGTGTCTGCAAGTCCTGCTGAAAGAGGTACTGCAACCTGCTGTCTGTAACACCGCTGCAACTATTGAACACTGATTGGTGCAAAGACCATCACTTGATCATGTGCATCACCTACAAAAGCCATGCTGCAATCCATTCAAACAGGAGAGAGAGAGAGAGAGAGAGAGAGAGAGAGAGAGAGAGAGAGAGATGATGTTCTGCTGAACAACTGCTCTGGACAATACTGTCTGTCCCTGTAGGCAGTGGGATATACCCGCTAACTGTGCAGATCAGCAATGAATGACAAATATGTCAGCCATAATATCTGTGTGTGCTATGTTAGTGTGGGAAATAGCTGGTGGTGGACGTACTGCCGTCATGATAGACACATGGGTGTCAGAGCACACCACTTGCAGGACAGTCATGTTAATGTGTAATGTAGCATGCACAAATGCCATAGGTGTATAATAGGCTTACCAGCAGTCTCACACCATATATACCACCCTAATGTTAGTCTGTGTTCACATGTGACACCTGTCTGTGTTGTAGCAAGACAGAACAGTGCAGCTGTGAATGAAAGGCAGTTACAGAATGCGGACCAAATGTCTGTATGCACCCCACATATAGATAAATATCTGTGTGATACAGAATGTGACGTGTATGTCTACAGATAAACAGACACTCATATAGACATAGGTATATCTACAACCTACAAGATATATCTACACTTATGTATATATATATATATATATATATATATATATATATATATATATATATATATATATATATAGTGTCACTGACAATGGCATGCAGGTAAAATAGTCTGCAACAGGGCAGGAAAGATAGTGTTCCCACAGGGAGCATGGCTGCAAACACATAGCACAAAGCATGGCACAAACACATAGAACAAAGCTTGATACAATACAACATATGTCCCAATGGTAGGTAAGCAGCCCACATAACAATTGCATTCTGTGAACAATTTGTTGTAGCTGATATGGTGGGGGAGACAAATATGTGTATTAAGAACTATGGTAACCCTGCTGTATGGGTGGCTCAGACCTTTTTCCATCTTTATGTCTTCCAGGGAACATGGCACACACTCGTCTGCCCTCATACAGTGCCGCTGAGACTGAGGTGATTATTAACCATCTGGTACAGCACTATGAACAGCTGTTTGGCCGGACAGCCCACGACCAGCAGGAGAGGACCGCCCTGTGGAACGAGCTAGTCCACAGGGTCAATGATGTCAGACTGCATAACCGCAGCTATGAGCAGGTCCGGCATCATTGCACCGACCTGCTTCGCCATGTACGTCGGCATGCAGCTGCCGTATGGAGGGACCACCTCACAATAGGGGGAGGCAACCCACCCATCCACCTCTCACTTGTGTGGAGGAGCTTCTCAGCAGCCTTGTAGCACCTGCCCACCTGCAGCAACAACACCTGGCAGGGCACATTGTGGAGGTGAGTGCCACTGACACACCAGCTGAGGAGCCTGCAAGTAAGGCCCCAGGGCACATATGTGCACCACTCTTGTGTATGCATCTGCATCTGTGCAGGTACATCATGCAAATCTAAGATGTCATATACATAGTCTGCTGCTGTGTAGTAGTAATAAACAGTTGTGTATAAGCTGTATTATTGTGGATTTCTACTGTTGATGTAATGTAATGCTGCACCCACCCACAGCTGTGGCCACTGACATCAACTTTCTCACACTCCTATGTAGGTCCCTCCAGGATACCACCACTGCAGCAGCCCATAGCCGGTGAGTATGGTTCGTGTTCATGCATGATAATACACTGGGCATGTAATAGCTATGGGATATTCCATGCACACATCTAACACACCTACCCATACTGCATGCTGTACACATTCACACTTTGTTGCTGTGAAATGCACTGCATCACAAATAAAGACCATGCTGGGGTATCGGAAGGGTACAACAGGCACATGCAAGATAACTAACATCCTGTCAATGTGCAATGTGTCCACAGGGATGTGAAGTATGGCAGGCCACATGGCCTACAGTAGGGACACGTGTGAATCAACACTAACATGGCTGCATCTGCACACAATCAGGTTAAGTAAACATGGCAGACGTAACTCTGACCCCACAACACTCATAACAGCAGTGTGTGCACTCCAAGGGATGTGCACATGTGTAGACCTTGCAACCATGCAGAGGTCTGGGACATGTGTAGGGCACCCCCCCACAGCCATGGTAAGGTCCGCTGGTTGTCAGTGTAATAGTCTTGTACTGGTCATACATGCACTGCTGATGTTGTGATCTGTAAAGCAGACATCAGGCATTCACAAATTATATCTGTTCACTTATCATCCCAGGTATAACACATAGGGGCTGTCAGCAGTGGAGCTGACATATGCAGCAATGGTTTCTACACCTGTGAGGTATGGTGCACAGTACAAGGCAGGGTGTGGAACAGGTCCACAGTAACACTTTGTACATGGGTGCAGTGTTAACCAGTGGAAGGGCCATCACCTACCAACACAGCCCATGCCTCACACACATGTATACTGCCACTAGCATGAAGTCACTATAGACAGAAGGGTAATGGGAGGACTGTGTGTACAAATGTGCAAACCCACATGTAGGAGTGTGGTGTGTGTGTGTGTGTGTGTGTGTGTGTGTGTGTGTGTGTGTGTGTGTGTGTGTGTGTGTGTGTGTGTGTTGATTGTGTCTGTAAGTGCAATCTAGTGGAGTGTGGACGATGCATGTGAGATATGTGTGTACATGTGTGTCTGTGTGTGTGGGTGTCCATGTATCCACAGGTGATAGTGGGATTGATCACATGGCAGTACTTCCCCTTGGAATTGTGCTGTACATGTACATGAAGTGACACATGGGACACCAGGACAACCTGTCTGATATGTGAACACAGGATAGCTGATAGCATAACAAGGTCTGTAGCATGGAACATGCATTGGGAGGGGAAGTACATACCAGGTATACACATCATATTGCAAGCAGCAGATAGATAACCAGCTACCCACATATGCAGCACTATAAATGCAATGGGGAATTACCACAGCACATCAGTGAGTGTATCCAGGTAATACTGTTGTCCGCCTAATGGGTCGCTTGTGCAGCAGATGTGGCATGGACTGAGCAAGACTGTAGTATGAGGCTCTGGTGTGTGACATACTTAGTGAATGTAGCAGCCCCAACCATATAGGGGCCATGTACACCATTACTGCCCATAGACAGAGTAATATGGGATGACATCAGTGAGGCCATGTACAACCTACTCTGCCCAAGTCAGGGTGGTGATGGAGTAACAGGTCAGGTGTTGTGATCACACATGTAGGCATGGAGAGGAATGATATGTTAATGGGTAGTAGTAATGAGTGTATATTAGCAAGTGCCATGCAGGATGGGGAACATATGTAACTGAATGTGGGACTGTCTGTAAACCCAGGGAAAGTGAGGTAGTAAGGTGGACTGTCAGTGTGAGTGTGTGTAAGTGTGTGTACTGTTATGCAATGGTGTACAGGTCTTAAAGTGTGTATATATTTCCCCCACAGGTGGTGAGGTGGGTCAGGGTCCCTTTTGCACCAAACTGAGGTAGGTGTCCCTATAGACACCGATGATGATGATAATACAGGTGAGGCACAGGTGGGGTTGTCAAAGGCTGACACTGCACCAACATGTGTCATCACCCTCCTAGCCACCCCAAGCCCTCACACAGTTAAAGTGCCCCTACAAACCCAATCACATGTGGCGATAGCAGAGGGACAGTTGGCGGTTGGTGGCAGTGACCAGGAAAGTGTGGTGTCCATGCCAAGTGTGTTGGGTCACAATCAACATAGCCAGATGTCCAGAAGGCCACCACATTGTCAGATGTACCATGGTGCTCATGGGAGGACCACAAGTCATCATGCGCCTGGCAGAGGCGCCACAACTGGTACCACCAGAAGCATTTTTCAGGCCATAATGGAGGCACAGGCTCTTATGGAAATGCACACCAGACAGGGCCTGAGGCTGCAGAGGTCTGCTTTCACAGCTGCAAGTGGCAACCTCCATGAACTCGCTATTGCTCTCCATGAACAGACCGAGGTCATGGATAGACGGTGGGGTGAGATGGTGGCCCTCCTCAACCGTGGTATGTCTGTGCTTGAACGTGTGGTGGGAGTGGTGCGACAGCTGCTTGGATGTAGGCCAGAAACACCACAGCTGGTGGTCAACATGGATGAGCCAGGATACCCTTCCACTCCCATAGTGGCAGTACCAGCCCCAGCACACCACTGGGGGTGCTATCCACACCACACTACAGCAGGCCTTGTGCACTTGGCCCTGGCCAGTCCCAGGAGGGACATGGTTCCAGCAAACATCTGTCATCATCAGGGGAGAGTAGCACCTCAAGGTCTTTACCTGCATGTGCCCATGGAACCCCTGGCAGGCACAGTCAGCGTGTCCGTAGGTAGTGAACTGCACACCCTGCCAGGTATGGTCTGCAGCTGTCCAACATCATCCTTATAAAGCAGCCACATGGCAGAACTGTGTACATGCATACCCACACACTATGCAACCACACCTAGGGCAACCCCATACCGACACATACCACATCACCACACCCCAATCAAAGAATCAAACCCCTCACCCACACACATGGTGACACATGTTTGGACCACCCTTGGCCTCTGGCACACTATCAACACAGTAGCAAATGGCCAGCATATGGATGAAACCAAAAAGGCACAAATACCACACAAAGATTTAAATCAAGCCATAAAAATGGCTAGAATAATTTTATTGTCCATATCGGTTTCGGCAAAATAGCCTTGAAGGCTTGATTTAACTCTATGCGTGGTATTTGTGCCTTTTTGGTTTCACCCATATGCTGACCATTTGTTACTGTATCCTCATTTGTTTGGGCCCTGCATTGCTGTATGTGCTGAGCATTTCTACTTTACACTAGCAACACATCCTGTGCATATGATGATACCTGTGACACATGTGGTTCTGATGCACATGCTGACTGTAATAGAGTGCTGCAATGTACTGCAGTATAAGATGTTGCCTGGGGTAATGTGTAATGCGTACATGTCAGGTAGTGTAGCCATGCAGCTATGATGACTTTCACACACCCTGTACATATGATGATACCTGTGCCACATCCCTGTCATCCATAACATCGATGCAGGGACAGGCTAATATGGTTCTGATGCACACGGTGACTGTAACAGAGTGCTGCAATGTACGGCAGTGCAAGATGTGGTCAGGAGTAATGTGTAATGCATGCATGTCAAGTAGTGTAGCCATGCAGCTATGATGACTATCACACACCCTGTGCATATGATGATACCCGTGCCACATCCCTGTCATCCATAACATTGATGCAGGGACAGGCTAATATGGTTCTGATGCACACAGTGACTGTAATAGAGTGCTGCAATGTACTGCAGTGTAAGATGTTGTCAGGAGTAATGTGTAATGCATACATGTCAGGTAGTGTAGCCATTCAGCTATGGTGCATCTCAGCTGTTGGTAATACTGTTTGTTATCTCCATACTGTTATCCATTTGTGCTGTAGGCATACATGTGTCAGCAGGAGGATGGTCTGCAGTCATATTCCACAAGGGTATGTCACTGTGGTGACACCATGGCTGTGACATATCTGGTGTACAGTTGCACACATGTCACAGGTATGTATAACAGTTATTGCCCGTGCAACATTGACTGGTGGCCTGCTGGTACAGGTATAATCTGCACCCTTATGTCAACCCATCCACATACACACACATCCTTACTTGGCGACACTGTGTCTAGACCCCTACCCAGGTATATAGTGCTACTGAACTGTGTGGCTGTCACTGCACACACGACACCATCTGTAGGGTGAGGTGTGTACCAGGTCACATGTTACATGCAGAACATCCACAGACACGTACAATATGGTAATGGGGCCGGGGGATGTAATGTTTGTATATGGAGAATACATAGTGTGTCATACCATCATATACACATTGACTGACACATAACAGGAAGACACACATCTTAGAGACCTGGGTGTATTGTTGCTAACTAACTTGCCCATGTGTCCAATGTGTTACAGGTAGGCTGCACACAGCACATGTGTAACTGGGCTGTATCCTGTTATTTGTTACCTGTATGGGTGATGGTGACAGTGGCCACCAGAGAGTGGTACGTGGACCATATACCAGGTGTACCATTGTGTAAAGACAGTGTACAACACAGCACCCACATCCCCCACTGGATAGTGTACACACTGGAACCCATCTTGATACTCTGACATACCCACTATCACACATTGCCCACAACGCAAAAACAACCCACTGCATATCACAACAGTGGTACCACAGGGATATGCATGTAATGCACACACCACATGCAAAGTAGGGTGTTGCATTGCATTGCCACACCTATTGGTGACAACAACAATATCTGTACTACTGTGTAGCAATATGTATTGTAATAGGAGTATGTGGCCTTGGAATGGAGTACCCTACAGATATGCAGACATGCACACATACACACACTTGGCAGACCTGAATGGGATTCCCATGCCTACCGACCCATTTGTACCACACTGTTGTGCTGGTACTGCAAGGCACATGTAGCTGTTAGGGAGAGGAGTGTAACAGGCTACATGTCATGTCCAATACAGCAGTGGCCACATCTGACTATGGCAATGGGAGTGGTGGTGGTTGTGAAGGCAGTCATGGACTTTCCAACTACAGGTGTACTAACACACAAACAATGCTATCCTCGGTGATGCACATGTACACGTGTCAATATTGTGGTGCATTGCTGCAGGTGGTCATAGCTGTGTACCTGGTTGTTGTCCATGGAGGGACTCGATGTGTATGGGGTGTATGTAGATTGGTATCATGCCACCTGCCATGTGCCAGCAGGCAATCTATAGACAGACACCACATTAGTAACTGGCAGGGTGAGAGTGACATGCATCAGCCAATCCTCTGGGTGCCTTCTACACATGGCCATTGAGGTGGTCCAGTTGACATGTATGCAACATGTCGTACAACATGTGGCTAGTGTCTGTGATAGAGACCTGTACCCAAGCATGTTCAGTTGGCTGTGGTAGTGTAGTGTAGGTACTGGTGGCATGTGGCTCATACAGGGTGATGTCCCATATATGTGATAGGTAGTACACAGCTGGCCACACATGTCGGTGTCTATTAAGCTTAGGTTGTCTGTACGTATCCCAGCTGGAGACCTGCCATCTACACATCTGTAAAGGGACTGACAGACACCAGTTTGGCAAGTAGCTATGCAGAAGGATGAATGTGTCAACAGATGGATGTTTGACAACAATGAGTATGCCATTACTACATGTTGTAAGCCCTCACTAACGTGCTGTACCGATGGTACTCCACAGTTATATTCCACATGTCTGAGTATCATCCAGTAAGGCATATACATAGTGACACAGGCCACACACCAGGTACATGACAGTGAGCCCTCAGAGTGCAGCTATGCCCGCAGGTGTGCTTGTTGTCAGCAGTAGTGTTAGCACTACACCCTTCCCTGGGACAGCACTGTCAACAGTAGCAGTGCTATGTTACTCTGCATGCCTGTGTGACAGCACGTACCCTGGGTTGCTACCCCTGCATGTCACACATTCACATGGATAACAGTGCTGTGCAGGCCTCATATACTTGTGTGTCCCAGACATGACACTCAATGCCCTTTGCTGCAGTAATGAGAGCACATAGACACATGTACTGTACAAGACAGTACATACACATATTACAGATGTCATTTCCCAGGGTTTGACATAGCCTCTGTGTAGACAGTATGCCACAGAGTATAGCTGGAGGATGTCTAGATGGTCAGCATAGGCCATCTGTTTCATGCCTGTGATTCATATAGTGAGGTATTTCCCCTGCCTTCCCAGCTATCGCAGCTGTCCTCCGAGGTACATACCAAATGGGGCATTGTACTCTATACAGGGTGTAATGAGGGATGAGTACAGTGGGACAAGTACCCCCTTTTCTCTGGATGTAAAGCCCTCAGTGATGAGATGTGCCACATATTAGGATTTCCTTACTGTCATGGCTATGTGGTTAATGAAGGTGAGACCACTGTCCACCTGTGTCCCTATGTCTGTCAGCACACTGTCTGTGTTTAGTGTACTGACATCTATGTGGTGCATCATGGGTACATGGTATTTCCAAAGGGGATAACTATACATTACATGTCATTAAGCGTGAGCCCATGGCTCTGGCACCAAGCATCTGTGTCTGTAAAGCCATGTTGTAGAATATCCATATCATTTGGGGATCCAATAATGGCTCCCAGTTTGCAGCCATCTGTGAACTTTGTCAGCCAGAGTTCTGTAGTGTAGGCCTGTACTTCAGGAAAGTAGATGGCAAACAAGAGGTGTGCCAGTACCAAAAACAAAAGCCAGCAAATGTGAGCTGTGTAACTAATTTTAATTAGTTAATAAAAATAAAAAACAACAAGAATAAACAGACCAGTTTTGGCTATGGTATTGACCTAGCCTTCATCAGTGTAAATTTGCAGAGACATCTTGAAGTTCTTATATACATTTGAAAATAAATAATCACAATATTTCATTGGTGAGCTCATGAATATTCATGAATGCACCAAATCATAAATATTCATTAAGACAAGGCTGGAATAGTCCACCTAATTTCACAATCCATTTTTTCTCTTTTGCATTTAATTTGCTGTGCCATCCAGATTTGTTGGATCTGTCACCTACTATTTTATCAATGATGGTAAAATGAAACTTTGCTGTGGTATGTTTGAGAGTATGTTTATAAATCGCATTGCTCATTCTCTTGCATATGACGTCACTAAGGTGTTCAGAAATATGTAATCTGAGGGGTATGGATGTTTGTCCTATGTAAAATGCATGACAACTGCAGGAAGCCATGTAAATGATCCAATCTGTGCTGCAATTTGCAAAAAAACTTAATATCAAATACAATACTGCAATTGCTACTGGAAAATTGTTTGGTTTTCAACACGTTTGCAATGGCTGCAATGTCCACATAGCATGCAGCCCACTAGCTTGTCTCCAGAGATTAAAGTTTGAGTCATGTTATGATTGATGGGATTATAGTGGTGTTTGTAGTGGTTGAAATAAGATCCAAGATTTTTCCCTTTTCTGAATGAAAACATACAGGTGTCAGATAAATGTTGTGACAAAAAGTTGTCAGCTAAGAGAACATCCCAACATTGTCTGATGACATCAATTACTCTGTTGGTATTCCTACCATATGTGGTAATGAACCGTAAAGTGTTGTTTGTGTTTTGTGATTTTTGTTTGTATTTAAGAAGGTCCTCTCTGTCTAAATTTGCAGCATAATTGCTTGCTGTATGTACATAGCCATGCTATAATCCCTTTCTTGAAACCTGTTGGACAAATCTTTGCGAAAGACTTCAAAGGTATGTTCATCTAAATAGATACGTCTCATCCTAATGAACTGAGACTTGGGGATGTTTTTAGTGATATGTGCTGGATGAAAGCAGGATGTGTGGAGTAAGGTGTTGTATTCTGAGTATTTTCTGAATACTTCAGTATGAAGGGTGTTGTCTTCATTCCTGGTAACCAACACATCCAAATATGTGATCCTGTGTGGGTCATGGTTAATGGTGAATTATAAGCCCCATTTGTTATCATTGAGATACTCAACGAATTCCATCAAGTATTCCACATCAGACCTCCACGCTATCCAGCAATCATCCAGATATCTACGCCAAATATCAATTTCTCCCAAGTAAATGTTGTGTGTAACATCATAGATAATTTATTCTTCTATGTATGCCATATATAAATCTGCATATATGGGAGCAAATGATGCACCTATTGCAGTACTCCGTACTTGGAGATAACATTGTTGGCCATAGAAGAAAACATTTTGGTGAGAATGTGTTCAGTTAAGCATATGAGAAATGTGTTGAAGCCGGGTTTGTGTAACTCGGATTTATTTAACCAGTATTCAATGGCATCAAGTCCAGCCCAATGTGGTATGTTGGTATACAATGCACAAACATCCAATGTGCATAACAGCCAATTATCCTCAATTTGCATTTCATTTATGATACCTAGGAATTCTGTGGTGTCCTGGATTCTGGATCTTACCCATCTCAATAATGGTTTTAGATGTTAATTAAGAATTCAGATAGTGGTTTGGTTAGGGAGCCATTACCTGCCACAATCGGTCGGCCTGGGGGATTCAGGGGATCTTTATGAATCTTTGGTAGAAAATAGATGTATTGGCTGTTTGGAACTGACAATGTAAGATGATTTTTGGTGTTTTGTGTGATGATGCCATTTTCTACTGCTAAATCCAAAAATGTATATATTTGATGTTTAAACATAGATGATGGATCAAGAGGCATTTTGGTATAATATCTGGCATCATCCAACTGTCTCTGGGCCTCAGCATCATATTGAGCCCAATTCATAACTACCACAGTACCACCGTTGTCTGCAGAAATAATTACCAAATTCTTGTTGTTGGAAAGTTCCTGTAGAGTTGACATATCAGTCTTTGAGAGATTGTTAGACCTGGGGTGAGTCATACTCAATGTAAAATGTAAATCTTTGAGAACACTGTCTTGGAAAAGACTCACACAAGGATGCATTGGTGGGACAAAGGTGGATTTGTGATATTTGAATGTATCAACAGTTGCAGGGGCGGTCACGGTGGTGCAGTGGTTAGCATTGTCACCTCACAGCAAGAGGTTCTCCGGTTTGGTCCTCGGCTGGGGTGCCTTCTCTGCAGAGTCTGCATGTCCTCCCTGTGGTCATGTGGGTTTCCTCCAGGTGCTACAGTTTCCTCCCACATCCCAAAGACATGCAGTAGGTGGATTGGACACTCTATATTAGCCCTAAGTGTGAGTGCATGTATGTGTGTGTGTGTGTGCGTTCTGTGGAAGGTTGGGCATCGGGCTGATAACTCGACACTGTAAAACTCCACTGCCAATCATGAGCAGCCAGGTGATCCACTGTGGTGACCCCTAACTGGGAAAAGCCGAAAGAAGAAGAAGAATGTATCAACAGTTGCACCATCAGAATTGTTATCATGAAAATACAATTTTAAATTGAGCAGTCTGCAAAATGCTATAACATCTTGTGCAAATGTATCTTCTGGAACAAAAAAAACCCAGTATAAAAGAGAGACCTTTATTCAACAAAGTGGTTTGTAAGTCAGATAATGTTACATCAGAAATATTTAATACATTTGTACTAGGACCAATATTTATTTGTTTGTCAACAGTTCCATTAAACCCTCCAAACTTCTTATTTTTTCGATGTTTTCTGCCTCCCCTCTTGTAAAGCCTAAAGGGGCCATACAGTTGTTCCGTTTAGGAGTGGGGGAGTCTAGGGTATGCTGTGTGTCCAAATCTGCACCAGAAGAAGAGTCACCCCCCGATGAGTCGGTATATGTATTTCGTTTTCTGACAATAGACTAGGGACATTTACGTTTGGGGGTGGTATTGGTTTTTTAATAACCACTTTCAAACCTAACATGTCTAGTATGTTGAAAAGGATGAACTTTGTCATAGTCTGTTTGGTCCCTTTGGAATTTTTTGAGTTTCCTATCTTTAAGTTGTTGTTCAAAGTTTAGTAAATCTGAACTAAATTTGGACAATTGGGTGGAAAAAAATGGTTGATCCTTGTATTGATTGCTTTCATCACATAATTTACTGACATTGATGATTTCCCTGTCAATGATGCACTCATAATATCTAGATATTGTTTCCACAAATCTCATGGAGCAATTTTGTTGTATTGTTGACCATTCACTGGTTAATTGTTCATCTAATTCAGTGACTAGTGGCTGAATTTTAACTCTAAGCCCTCTGGGAGTTATCCCTTTGGCCATGTACACTTTGAATAATTTAAGATGCCATACATCAGATTTTAATGTTTTCATATTTCTGTTCAATTGTTGGAATAGCTTATCACAATGGGTTTGGGGGTTTTCAGTGATATTTAAACTGTTATCATTGGGCCGTTCACCTATTCCAAAAATACCCAAATCTTCTTTGTCAGAAAAAAGCCCAGCCAAAATCCAATTCAGATCTATTGTAATAGGGTAATAATAGATGACAAAAGAAATTAAGATATAAAGGTATAAAAAATGGAAACTTTCAGAAAAAGCAGACTTTATTGTAGCTAGAAGACAATATCTGGTGTAGAACTTTATCAAATTAAGTATTAGTCAAAGTCCAAAGACTGGGTACACATGCATATCAGCCAAAACCAGACTTCAGTTGTAATAATAAAAAGAAGTAAATGCAGTACCACGTCCTTATGATTGAACAGATTACACGTGGGAAGTGGGCAATAATGACCACTGAAACAGACAAATTGTGGAATCAAAACCAAAGTTTTGATCAGTGTGAAGTCCTGGTGTCTCAATAGTTGAATAAGCCCTAACACAGGTTCTCATAAATGGACCTTATCAGCTTGCATTTAAGTTATTATTGAAGTATAAAAATGAGACCTCTGATAATTAACAAGAATCATGCCATGTCCAGTTCCACTTGTGATTAGTGCAAAATCTTGGACAATAATGGTCACTGCAATTAAATTAAATCACAACTGCCATTAACAAATGGCAATAGGCTTGTAAAAAATAAAGTCAGAATTTGGCTTGATAAGCATGTGTAAATCAATAAGAAAATAGTGTCTAAAAACTGCTGTTGAGTCCATAGAAAAAGCCAAATTATCTACTTTGAATTGGAGTCCTGTATGGTTGGACCATGAACTGGCAGGGTAAAATGATAAAAAGGGGTAAAAAGAGGTAGAAGAGAGTGGGGGAAAATATTGAAATGTATAATATATATATATATATATATATATATATATATATATATATATATATATATATATATATCCCGCTATAGGTGAAACCAAATGATGAAAATAGGCCTAGTACAATGTATTTGGTATCAAATGGTACTATGTTGAATTATAATATTTGGTATGACATTACTGGTATAAATACAGTATGGTATGCATATGCATATCAACATTCTTTAATTACACACAACACCACACAACAACCAAAACAAACAACTACTGAAACTCTAAACCTCCACTTGAAAAAAAAACACAAAAACAAAAATCACAGTCAAATTACACAGCTAACATTACAAATTACAAATTCAGCAGGTAACAAACTATTTTCAAAAAACCTGGGAACATATGGACCACACTACTCCACACACACACTTTCAACTTTCAAAAAAACAACTTTTCAAACAACTTCTTTTACTACTTAACAACTTCTGGCTCTCTCCCTGAAAAAATGAATCCAGACCTCCTTCCTTCAGCCATACCTCACCAGTAAAAAAACGATTAAATCCTTCCCTGCTATTTCACTAAACTAAATACTAACTAAAAAAAAAAAAAAAAAATAATATATAATAATACTATTTGCTTTTTTTTTTTTTTTGTTTTTTTTTTTTCTTTTTTCTACTACTAACATGTATGCATTGTTGCTTAAATGTTTAACCTTTTTTAATTGTTGTTTTTTTTCCCCGGCTCCCACACTGAATGAAAAAAATAATCCAGCTGGACTAGCCCGGTCAACAAATGTAAAATAAATAAATAAATAAAATAAATGGTCTCAATACATCAGACAGTTATATATAACAATCCTAGACTGTAAGCAATATTGATGGTAATATGCACATTGCAATACATTGATTCCCAACATAAACAATATATGAATCCCAAACCTATAACAATATGAATAACCTGAATATTGTTACAAAAATGAGTCCAATGAATATTGTCCATTAAAGGAAATGTCCAAAGGTTGCCTGACTATGTTACAGGTCCAAAATCACCTGAAAATATCTCGATTAATAAGGCAAAAGAATTTCTTGGCAATTAAAAAACAGCCTTTGTCTAGATAATTGTCAGGTATCCGATTATTACATACACATTACAATACTGATTGTCAACATAAACCATATGTGAGTTCCAAAACCTATGACAGTCTAAATGTCCTGAGTAATATTATTAATTATTAAACAAAAAATGAATCCAATGAATGTTGTCCATTAAAGAAATGGTTCAAAGGTTGCCTGACTCCCTTGCAGGCCCGATAGGATGTCATCTGAATATATCCTGATTAATAAGGCAAAATAATTTATCGGTGGCTGAAAACAGCCTTTGTATAGATGATACGATGATACGGATGTGCTGCCGTTATGTCAACATAAACACACAGTCATGATTGTCCAACACAATTTTTGAAGACAGCCCTTGGCCTTATGTGTTCTTGGATCACAAAAATTTACCCCTCAAACAAGCACACAGATGACACAGCTTTCTGTATGTATAAACCACATTGCCACACAATATTGAATGCTTTCTGTCCCCAAAAATTGTAAAAAAGTGATATACGTATATTTTGTAGTCCCAAACAGAGCACCAATAGGTTCCTTGCAGCAAAATTGTTAGGCAGAGTTAATTATTAAATTTAAAGTCCGTGAAAATATTGCATTTTTGGTATATCACGAAAAACAGCCCCGTGCCAATGAAGATAAGCACATGCAAAAGAATTTTTAATCTTGAGTAAATGGCCGATAGTAAAGTTATTTCTTCACAATGGTTCTGGTGTTACTAAAACCATTTTTACTCATTTCGTATCATCAAGGATCACTTAAATGTAAAGATCCACTTAAGCATACTCACAGTCATTTTCATGAAACCGCATCTTCGCGCTGTACTGAAAATGTGAAGTTATTCAACCCGGAACATGCTGCCAATTGTAAATGCACTGATACACCTCCAATATAATCCAAGTATAAGAATGGTGTAAACTACTTGGCGTGGTACATTACCCGCTGTAGTTTATAAAAACATGAGTTGAGAAGGCCCCGTTGAATTCCAAATACAACAACTGACGAAAAGTACTCCAAGCAGCTTCAAATTGTAAACCACAGTCAGCGAATGTGAAAAAAAGTCCCTTATTATTGAAGGCACATAATTATATCCAGCCAAAGGTGAAAAAAATAACATTAGTAAGATCTCAGTAACTGTGGAGAATATGGTACAGATTCTACCAACACAGCAGACCACAGACTACCAGCAGGAATAGAAATGTGCACTCAAAAAGAATTCCCCTGCATGGAAGTGATTGCACAGCTCAAAATGACCTTGTAGACAAAAAACAAAAGCCAGCAACTGTGAGCTGTGTAACTAATTTTAATTAGTTAATAAAAATAAAAAACAACAAGAATGAACAGACCAGTTTCGGATATGGTATTGACCTAGCCTTAATCAGTGTAAATTTGCAGACGTCTTGAAGTTCTTATATACATTTGAAAATAATCACAGAATTTCATTGGTGAGCTCATGAATATTCATGAATGTACCAAATCATAAATATTCATTAAGACCAGGGTGGAATAGTCCACCTAATTTCACAATCCATTTTTTCTCTTTTGCATTTAATTTGCTGTGCCATCCAGATTTATTGGATCTGTCACCTACTATTTTATCAATGATGGTAAAATGAAACTTTGCTGTGGTACGTTTGAGAGTATGTTTATAAAGGGCATTGCTCATTTTCTTGCATTTGACATCACTAAGGTGTTCAGAAATACGTAATCTGAAGGGTCTGGATGTTTGTCCTATGTAAAATGCATGACAACTGCAGGAAGCCATGTAAATGATCCAATCTGTGCTGCAATGGACATTGCAGCCATTGCAAACGTGTTGAAAACCAAACAATTTTCCAGTAGCAATTGCAGTATTATATCTGACATTAGGTTTTTTGCAAATTGCAGCACAGATTGGATCATTACATAGCTTCCTGCAGTTGTCATGCATTTTACATAGGACAAACATTCAGACCCCTCAGATTACATATTTCTGAACACCTTAATGATGTCAAATGCAAGAGAATGAGCAATGCCCTTTATAAACATACTCTCACACATACCACAGCAAAGATTTATTTTACCATCATTGATAAAATAGTAGGTGACAGATCAAATAAATCTGGATGGCACAGCAAATTAAATGCAAAAGAGAAAAAATGGATTGTGAAATTAGGTGAACTATTCTAGCCTGGTCTTAATGAATATTTATGATTTGGTACATTCATGAATATTCATGAGCTCACCAATGAAATTCTGTGATTAATTATTTTCAAATGTATATAAAAACTTCAAGATGTCTCTGCAAATTTGCACTGATGAGGGCTAGGTCAATACCATAGCCGAAACCGGTCTGTTCATTCTTGTTGTTTTTTATTTTAATTAACTAATTAAAATTAGTTACACAGCTCACAGTTGCTGGCTTTTGTTTTTTGTCTACAAGGTCATTTTGAGCCATGCAATCACTTCCGTGCAGGGGAATTCTTTTCGAGTGCACATTTCTGTTCCTGCTGGTAGTCTGTGGTCTGCTGTGTAGGTAGAATCTGTACCAGATTCTCCAAAATTACTGAGCTCTTATTAATATTATTTTTTCACCTTTGGCTGGATATAATTATGTGCCTCCAACAATAAGGGACTTTTTTTCACGTTCGCTGACTGTGGTTTACAATTTGAAGCTGCTTGGAGCACTTTTCGTCAGTCATTGTATTTGGAATTCAATGAGGCCTTCTCAGCTCATGTTTTTATAAACTACAGTGGGTAATGCACCACGCCAAGTAGTTTACAGCATTCTTATACTTGGATTATATCGAAGGTGTACCAGTGCATTTACAATTGGCAGCATGTTCTGGGTCGAATAATTTCACATTTTCAGTACAGCGCAAAGATGCGGTTTCATGAAAACGGCTGTGAGTATGCTTAAGTGGATCTTTACATTTAAGTGATCCTTGATGATATGAAATGGGTAAAAATGGTTTTAGTAGCACCAGAACCACTGTGAAGAAATAACTTTACTATCGGCCATTTACTCAAGATTAAAAATTCTTTTGCATGTGCTTTCTTCATTGGCATGCAGCCGTTTTTCGTGATATACCAGAAATTCAATATTTTCACGGACTTTAAATTTAATAATTAACTCTGCCTAACAAGTGTGCTGCAAGGAACCTATTGGTGCTCTGTTTGGGACTACAAAATATACGTATATCACTTTTTTACAATTTTTGGGGACAGAAATCATTCA
The DNA here is from genome assembly GCF_019279795.1 of Protopterus annectens. NCBI lineage: Eukaryota > Metazoa > Chordata > Ceratodontiformes > Protopteridae > Protopterus > Protopterus annectens. The sequence goes on along the minus strand of NC_056734.1, from coordinate 556,435,381 downwards.
ATATTGTGTGGCAATGTGGTTTATACATACGGAAAGTTGTGTCATCTGTGTGCTTGTTTGAGAGGTAAATTTTTGTGATCCAAGAGCACATAAGGCCAAGGACTGTCTTCAAAAATTGTGTTGGACAATCATGACTGTGTGTTTATGTTGACATAACGGCAGCACATCTGTATCATCGGACACCGGAGTATCATCTATACAAAGGCTGTTTTTCAACCACCAATAAATTATTTTGCCTTATCAATCAGGATATATTCAGGTAACATCCTATTGGGCCTGCAATGTAGTCAGGCAACCTTTGGACAATTTCTTTAATGGACAACATTCATTGGATTCATTTTTTGTTTAATAATTAATAATATTACTCAGGACATTTAGACTGTCATAGGTTTTGGAACTCACATATGGTTTATGTTGACAATCAGTATTGTAATGTGTATGTAATAATCGGATACCTGACAATTAGGTTGTCATAGGTTTTGGAACTCACATATAGTTTATGTTGACAATCAGTATTGTAATGTGTATGTAATAATCGGATACCTGACAATTATCTAGACAAAGGCTGTCTTTTAACTCCCAAGAAATACTTTTGCCTTATTAATTGAGATATTTTCAGGTGATTTTGGACCTGTAACATAGTCAGGCAACCTTTGGACATTTCCTTTCTTCTTCTTCTTCTTTCAGCTTTCCCGGTTAGGGGTTGCCACAGCAGATCACCTGTCAGCTCATGATTGGCAGTGGAGTTTTACGGTGTCGAGTTGACAGCCCGGCGCCCAACCTCCCACAGAAGGCACACACATGCACACACTCACACCTAGGGCCACTTTAGAGTGTCCAATCCACCTACAGCATGTGTTTGGGATATGGGAGGAAACCAGAGCACCCCGGAGGAAACCCACGCAACCACAGGGAGGACATACAGACTCCGCACAGAAGGCACCCCAGCCGAGAATCGAACCGGAGAACCTCTTGCTGTGAGGCGGCAATGCTAACCGCTGCACCACTGTGGCCACCCCTTTGGACATTTCCTTTAATGGACAATATTCATTGGGCTCATTTTTGTAACAATATTCAAGTTATTCATATTGTTATAGGTTTGGGATTCATATATTGTGTATGTTGGGAATCAATGTATCGCAATGTGCATGTTACCATCAATATTGCTAACAGTCTAGGATTGTTTTATATAACTGTCTGATGTATTGAGACCATTTATATGCATACCATACTGTATTTATACCAGTAATGTCATACCAAATATAATTCAACATAGTACCATTTGATACCAAATACATTGTACTAGGCCTATTTTCACCATTTGGTTCACCTATAGTGGGATATATATATATATATATATATATATATATATATATATATATATATATATATATATATATATATACATTTCAATATTTTTCCCCACTCTCGTCTCCCTCTTTTTACCCCTTTTTATCATTTTACCCGGCCAGTTCATGTTCCAACCATATAGGACTCCAATTCAAAGTAGGTAATTTGGCCTTTTCTACAGACTCAACAGCAGCTTTTAGACACTATTTTCTTAATGACTTACACATGCTGATCAAGCCAAATTTTGACTTTATTTTTTACAAGCCTATTGCCATTTGTTTATGGCAGTTGTGATTTAATTTAATTGCAGTGACCATTATTGTCCAAGATTTTACATCTAATTACAAATGGATCTGGACGTGGCATGGTTCTTGTTAATTATCAGAGGTCTAATTTTTATACATAAATAATAAATTAAATGCAAGCTGATAAGGTCCATTTATGAGAGCCTGTGTTAGGGCCTATTCAACTATTGAGACACCAGGACTTCACATTGATCAAAACTTTGGTTTTGATTCCACAATTTGTCTGTTTCAGTGGCCATTATTGCCCACTTCCCACGTGTAATCTGTTCAATCATAAGGACGTGGTACTGCATTTGCTTCTTTCTATTCTTACAACTGAAGTCTGGTTTTGGCTGATATACACGTGTAACCAGTCTTTGGATTTTGACTAATACTTAATTTGATAAAGTTCTACACCAGATATTGTCTTCTAGCTACAACTGAGTCTGCTTTTTCTGAATTTTTTCATTTTTTATATCTTTATATCTTAATTTCTTTTTTTCATCTATTATTACCCTATTACAATGGATCTGAATTGGATTTTGGCTGGGCTTTCTTCTGACAAAGAAGATTTGGGTATTTTTGGAATAGGTGAATGGCCCAATGATAGTTTAAATATCACTGAAAACCCCCAAACCCATTGTGATAAGCTATTCCAACAATTGAACAGAAATATGAAAACATTAAGATCCAATGTATGGCATCTTAAATTATTCAAAGCGTACATGGCCAAAGGGATAACTCCCAGAGGGCTTAGAGTTAAAATTCAGACACTAGTCACTGAATTAGATGAGCAATTAACCAGTGAATGGTCAACAATACAACAAAATTGCTCCATGAGATTTGTGGAAACACTATCTAGATATTATGAGTGCATCATTGATAGGGAAATCATCAACGTCAATAAATTATGCAATGAAAGCAATCAATACAAGGATCAACCATTTTTTCCACCCAGTTGTCCAAACTTAGTTCAGATGTAATAACCTTTGAACAACAACTTAAAGATAGGAAACTCAAAAAAATTCCAAAGGGACCAAACAGACTATGACAAAGGTCATCCTTTTCAACATACTATACATGTTAGGTTTGAAAGTGGTTATCAAAAAACCAATACCACTGCCAAACATAAACGTCCCAAGTCCATTCTCAGAATACGAAATACATATACTGACTCATCAGAGGGTGACTCTTCTTCTAGTACAGATTTGGACACACAGCAAACCCCAGACTCCCCCACCCTTAAACGGAACAACAGTATGGCCCCTTTAGGCCTTACAATAGGGGAGACAGAAAACAGAAAAAAATAAGAAGTTTGGAGGGTTTAATGGAACTGTTGACGAACAAATAAATATTGGTCCTAATACAAATATATTAAATATTTCTCATGTAACATTATCTGACTCACAAACCACTTTGTTGAATAAAGAACTCTCTTTTATACTGTTTTTTGTTCCAGAAGATACATTTGCACAAGATGTTATAGCATTTTGCAGATTGCTCAATTTAAAATTGTATTTACATGATAACAATACTGATGGTGCAACTATTGATACATTCAAATACCACAAATCCACCTTTGTCCCACCAATGCATCCTTGTGTGAGTCTTTTCCAAAACAGTGTTCTCAAAGATTTACATTTTACATTGAGTATGGCTCACCCCAGGTCTAACAATCTCTCAAAGACTGATATGTCAACTCTACATTAACTTTCCAACAACAAGAATTTGGTATTTATTTCTGCAGACAAAGGTGATGCTGTTGTAGTTATGAATTGGGCTCAATATGATGCTGAGGCCCAGAGACAGTTGGATGATGCCAGATATTATACCAAAATGCCTCTTGATCCATCATCTATGTTTAATCATCAGATAGATACATTTTTGGATTTAGCAGTAGAAAATGACATCATTACACAAAACACCAAAAATCATCTTACACTGTCAGTTCCAAACAGCCAATCCATCTATTTTCTGCCAAAGATTCATAAAGATCCCCTGAATCCCCCGGGCTGACCGATTGTGGCAGGTAATGGCTCCCTAACCGAACCACTATCTGAATTCTTAATTAACATCTAAAGCCATTATTGAGATGGGTAAGATCCAGAATCCAGGACACCACAGAATTCCTAGGTATCATAAATTAAATGCAAATTGAGGATAATTGGCTGTTATGCACATTGGATGTTTGTGCATTGTATACCAACATACCACATTGGACTAGGCTTGATGCCATTGAATACTGGTTACATAAATCCGAGTTATACAAACCCGGCTTCAACACTTTTTTCATATGCTTAACTGAACACGTTCTCACCAAAAATGTTTTCTTCTATGGCCAACAATGTTATCTCCAAGTACGGGGTACTGCAATGGATGCATCATTTGCTCCCATATATGCAGATTTATATATGGCATACATAGAAGAATAAATTATCTATGATGTTACACACAACATTTACTTGGGGGAAATTGATATTTGGCGTAGATATCTGGATGATTGCTGGATGGTGTGGAGGTTTGATGTGGAATACTTGATGGAATTCGTGGAGTATCTCAATGACAACAAATGGGGCTTACAATTCACCATTAACCATGACCCACACAGGATCACATATTTGGATGTGTTGGTTACCAGGAATGAAGACAACACCCTTCGTACTGAAGTATTCAGAAAATACCCAGAATACAACACCTTATTCCACGCATCCAGCTTTCACCCTGCACATATCACTAAAAACATCCCCAAGTCTCAATTCATTAGGATGAGACATATCTGTTCAGATGAACATACCTTTGAAGTCTTTCGCAAAGATTTGTCCAACAGGTTTCAAGAAAGGGATTATAGCATGGGCTATGTACATACAGCAAGCAATTATGCTGCAAATTTAGACAGAGAGGACCTTCTTAAATACAAACAAAAATCACAAAACACAAACAACACTTTACGGTTCATTACCACATATGGTAGGAATAGCAACAGACTCATTGATGCCATCAGACGACATTGGAATATTCTCTTAGCTGACAACTTTTTGTCACAACATTTATCTGACACCTGTATGTTCTCATTCAGAAAAGGGAAAAATCTTGGATCTTATTTCAACCACTACAAACACCACTATGATCCCATCAATCATAACATGACTCAAACTTTAATCTCTGGAGACAAGTTAGTGGGCTGCATGCCATGTGGACATTGCAGCCATTGCAAACATGTGTTGAAAACCAAACAATTTTCCAGTAGCAATTGCAGTATTGTATTTGATATTAAGTTTTTTGCAAATTGCAGCACAGATTGGATCATTTACATGGCTTCCTGCAGTTGTCATGCATTTTACATAGGACAAACATCCAGACCCCTCAGATTACGAATTTCTGAACACCTTAGTGATGTCATATGCAAGAGAATGAGCAATGCAATTTATAAACATACTCTCAAACATACCACAGCAAAGTTTCATTTTACCATCATTGATAAAATAGTAGGTGACAGATCCAATAAATCTGGATGGCACAGCAAATTAAATGCAAAAGAGAAAAAATGGATTGTGAAATTAGGTGGACTATTCCAGCCTAGTCTTAATGAATACTTATGATTTGGTACATTCATGAATATTTATGAGCTCACCAATGAAATTCTGTGATTAATTATTTTCAAATGTATATAAGAACTTCAAGATGTCTCTGCAAATTTACACTGATGAAGGCTTGGTCAATACCATAGCCGAAACCAGTCTGTTCATTCTTGTTGTTTTTTATTTTTATTAACTAATTAAAATTAGTTACACAGCTCACAATTGCTGGCTTTTGTTTTTGGTCTGCAAGGTCATTTTGAGCCGTGCAATTACTTCCGTGCAGGGGAATTCTTTTCGAGGGCCAGGACCGACCCTGACGTACTCAAATTAGTCAATTATCTGGAGCAGGGATTGGACATGGCCACGTTTACAGTCTGTGTTCCATCGATAAGTCATTCAGCATCCCATCGAGTGACACAGGTGTTTATATCCAGCTCCGCATGTTTAACTATGTCTCTAGAGTGGGCAATGTTGTCAAAGGCCTTGGCGAAGTCCAGCTAGGCTGTGTGTACCGCCTTACCCTCCTCCACTGCTCCAGGGACTGAATCAAAGTAGTCAAACAGGGTTAGGAGATAAGATTGGCCCTGCATGAGCCCAACCAGGGTGGGGTCCAGTGTTTACTGATTGCCAATGTCTTTGTTAATGAGTTGCATGATAATGCATTTCATGCCCTTGCAGATCAGGCCCGTCAGACTGATGGGATGGTAGTTCCTGGGATCCAAGGTGGATTTCCCCTTGTGGAGTGTGATAACTTTAGCTGTGCACCACTTAGTGGGATAGACGCCTGAGGTAAGGTGACACATGGCACTTAGGTGAGATGCAGGGTTATGTAGTAGTTCATGTACTACACAGCCCGGGATGTCATCTGGTCCCATGGCTGCTGTATTCCTAGCAGTGGAGTCAGCAGATTCCACCTGTGTGGCCATGATTACTGGCATTTGGCAACCTTTTGTTACTGAGATGTGCCCTTTATGGGGTGAGGGAGGCTGAATGTGGCACTAAATCGTTCTGCCCGGATATTGGAACACTCCTTTGAATCAGTATATTTAATGCAAATCTGTTGTAGCACAGAGCAATTCTGAGCATTGTGGTATAGATCCTGGACATAACTATAGAATGCCTTGTGGTTGTCTTTGAAATCTATGGTAATTAGAGTTATGTAACAAGCTGTAGCATTTTTTGAGGGATAGCAGCTTCTTACTGAGGTTGGTAAGGGAGCAGTTTCTGATTTGGGATTATCCTGTTAACTGCAACAGTGTCTTCCTTCTGTTGTATAGACTGTTCATGGCAGTGGAGCACAAGACGGGCTTCCTTGTTTGGAGGACAGTGTTTTTGGTTTATGTGGGATGGCGCAATGCATGCATGAGTAGGTGTGCCCACACAGTGCCTTAGTGTATGAATCACCAGTTGCACGTTCAGTTCCCATCTCCATGGGTGTTATGAGGTTTGTCACGTCTGGCTTGAGTAGCATGGCATAGGCTTTGCAGAGGGTATTCATGGAGGATCCTTACTGGTGGGTGGGGGTGGGATGTGGATGTCAACGGTGATTACCTAATGGTCAGACCTGACTTATGAGGGCTGGCCACTGGTGTGGGGCATCTGACACCCATGTTGGGAATGACCAGCTCTATGATATTGGAGACGCTGGTTGGACAATGGACTAGTTGATCCAGGGGGTTGGAATGTATGGGTTCCTGGAACCGTTAGTAAAGGGTGGTGGTACACAAGGTGATTTCCCAGTTAATGGCAGAGTATTTGGAATCACCCAATATTATTGTGTTTGATTGTATCTTAATATTGTCCAGTACGTTTATAACGGTGTAGTGAGAACCTTGGACCATGGAGGGAGATCAGTAGGGAGCTACAATTTGGATTGCAGTCTTACATAGTGTCAGTTGCATTTGGTGATTCCCAGATGCATTGTGTTTACCACTAGGCTGGAGGTGTGAATGATCTTGGTGAATATGGACACTCCTCCACCTGTAGTGTTGTGGTCTTGGTTTGTTGCCCAACATGTGTGATAAGGGTTGTAGCCAGGTATTACAGGTGTGCTATCTGGAGCTTTGCACCAGGTCCCAGGTACTGCACAGATATCGATGTTCCCCATTTGTATGTGTGGCTCAGGAGAGTGCCTGTTTAGGTTTAGACGTCTAACATTGAGTCCCATTACTGGCGGTTTTGCATGCTTGCATCTGTTACAGTGGTGGATTTGCCCTTTGAACCTTGCCTAGATTAGGCGCTATGGGGTTGCCAGGAGATGTAGCCGGTAACCTGAATCCCAGGGGCAGCACATGCAGTCTGTCTCTGCCAGAGCATCGTGGTTTGTACATCATGTCACCCCAGGCAGACAGATAATGGATCCCCTTTGAATGACAGCAGATGCATAGCCACTTGTTGAAGTCAGTGCTGTGTGTATGTATATGTGTGGTATTTATATGTATATATGTACATATATATCCCCATATATGTATTTGGAGGGTCTATATTATAATATCAAAGTCTAAAAACATCAAATGTTATAATATCGACCCCATTCAATCGAAACACCAGAAAACCGAACAGTCAGAATATTCGCTGTTCCGACAAACATACACACAACTCAAGCACACCAAAATAAGTAATCCACAACCATACACTTCATGAAACCCTACACTAAACCAGACATACACCACTAGCTACCCACTTACCTTAACCCAATCCTAACCCTAAGGTCCCTAACTATTGCACCCTCACCTTACCTGCTCCCTAACCCTAACTCACCTACCCCACCCTAACCCTCACGTCCACAAAATCACACATTTACCTGACTCATGCCCTAATCCTGACTCACTTAACCCACCCCAACCCTAAAGTCTGTCACTACCACACTCACCTCACCCGCGTCCTAACCCTAAAGTCCCTAACTACCGCACACTCACCTTAACCCAATCTGTTCCCTCACTTACCTTAACCCGGTCCATAACCATCGCACCACACTTACCTGAACCCAATCCGTAACCTCCGTTCGCTCACTTCCCTAAACCGGGTCCATAACCATCGCACCACACTGTTGTAAATAGTGAAGGCACGGACCACCGAAATCTTACCTTAGATAAAATTTTGATGTTCTGAGGCTTCGTTTTTGTCAGCTTTCGAACTAAAGGGTTCAATATTATAACATTTGAAGTTTTTGAACTTCGATATTATAATATAGACCCGTATTTGGATATGTATATGGCCTTATATGTATGTCGATATGTATATGTGTATATATCTACATAGATATGTGGATATATGTGCACAAATATCAGTTTATCATACGTCCGGAACATGGAGTAGAGTCCGACCTCAGTACCAATAGTCCCAACACCGTAGTGCAAGGGGATACCAGGGATGTATTGCGGGTATATATGAAGACTGTTGCCACTGTCATAGGGGTGTCTTAACAGACATGTTAGGTGTGGGAGGTCACATCTGCTGTATACATGTGCACCATTGCCTATGGACAGATATCCTGGGGGAAGCATAGTACAGACCCACTGCTAGCATAGCAATGATGCTGTGGACTACAGCAGGGATATGACCACTATATGTGGACAGTGTGGCATGCTGTGGTCAGTCCAGAATTGTACACATGTCCCCTTCATGTGAGACATGTGGACCACACCTCCCAGTATGGATGTTACTAGCCATGTACATGGGTATTTCACAGTACTGGGGTACACATGCCCACACAGTGCATGCACACACACACACGCCAGTCTGTCCAGACACATACTACCTGGTGCTGCTGAGTTCACATGGCCACATACTACCCAGTAGAGAATGAAATACATCTGTACAGCATACCACAGCTTTGTCAGTAATAAACAACAGTTATGCTGGCCTGGCAGCAGTATGTCCTGCAAATAACTGGACATAGCACACTAGGTATTTACAGTAGGCTACTAGGCATGTCATAAAGCACTGGGCAAACTACAAGCAGAGTGCCACAACTCCGGAATACATATTGTATGGGGGAATACACATGTACCTGCGAGTTTAGCAGGCTCAACACTCAGGTCACAACACAGCATAACAGACACCTGTGAGTAAATGCATACCCACATCCAATGGTAATGCAGCCACAGCCACATATGATACACAAGGTTACCACTGGAGTGGCATGTAACATCAGAAAGAAATGGATGGAGAACAATGGAGTCTACCACAGTCTGTACAGAGCCCATGTGTCGTAAGTGCAATACACATACAGTCGTCAATCATCCTAACCTAGGGGTCTGCAACCTGTTGATCTGGAGCCACAGGTGTCTCTTCAGCCCTGCAGTAGTGGGTCCTTGTACCTGTGAGGATTAATGGACACACTACTGCACAACACACACACACACACACACACACACACACACACACACACACACACACACACACACACACACAGACCCAGCCATCCCAACACAGGAATACAGGTATGGACATATGTTAGGTATTGTTGTTATACATGTGGTTATATTATATGTAATATTATTATATATGGGACCATATATGCTCTGCTATCTTCATTGTAGGTGTCAGATAGCTGTTGTGCCCCCCAGTGACATTAATTTGGTGGGTGAGGGGTCAGAAATGGCTATTTGGGTAGTGAAGGCCACAAACCCCTGCCATACATACACTGACCATAGTACTGTACACACATACACATAATGTCCTGATAATGTCCATGGACACAGCCTCTACTACACACAACATGTCCAGCAGTCTGTTATCTGACTGGCTGGTTATCAGGTATGCTGTCAATAACTAATGGTGCACAGCCCATATGCACCATATATATGTGAGCTTCATTTGCACAACACATGTGTGTACCCTGCAGTCTCAAGGTCAGTGTATGTAACAGTGTGCTATGTCCCTGTAAGGCAGTCTATTGGGGGCATGCACCACAAGTATCCCATGGTATTACAACATGTGAGGACCACCAGTAGTAAGCTGCCCTACGGTATGCGGATGTACATTACAATACATTTCGCCTTGTGAACACTGCTGGCCTACTGCTGACTGCCATCAGTGTTATTGTGATGATTACAGTTATGCATTGTTATGTGACAGATACCACCCATAGTCTCAACCCAGGTCTTTTCACCCTAGGGATTGCATGCAGAGTGTATTTAGAGACCACTGGACTATACATCTGCATGACATACTGTGTATTTAGAGACCACTGGGCTATACATCTGCATGACATACTGTGGATAGTTTGTTAAGCTGTAGCCATGTCAGTCTTTTCTGTTGGATTACCTGAAGGCCTTGGCATGGACACCAACAGATGGCTGCTTTTGGACTACTGTCCTAAAGGATATGTTTGAGTGTTGCATTACTCTGTTTGTATGTATGTCAGAGCATAATCAGCTATATGACATGGCATATACAACTGTAATAGTACACAACTGAACCTTCCCTACGTGTCTGTTGTGTTACATCCATTGACATCTCTGTGGGTATATGTGTCAGGCAACACTTGTCTATGGTATGGGTGACTCATACAGTGTCCATCAGATGAGGATGCAACTGCAGGGATACTGGCAGTTCAGTATGGTATGCACCCTCTTATGTATCTTCCTAGACGTACCTCTGTGTGTGTCTGTATAGTCACATATATATCTCTATATATGTATATATATATATATATATATATATATATATATATATATATATATATATATATATATATATATATATCTGCATATGATTATCTGCATACATGTGTCTGAGTATAGGTATCATAGGACCATTCATTGCTTACACATTGTACATTCACTATGGTAGACAGACCGTACAGCATGATATGTTATCAATACCCACATGACATAATACAGGTGGGATGGCTTACTGTTAACATCTGGTGCTCATGTATTTTCAGGTCCTGGTTATGGCATTTGCAACAGTCGGTAATGTATTGCATGGGGAGATGTCACCACGTGTGAGACATATGTTGCATGAGCCCCCTCATCTCCATTAACGGTGCTTGTGTTTATATATGTCTTTGACATATTCTCTATGATATTTATTGATATATATCTGTATACACACATATATATATATATATATATATATATATATATATATATATATATATATATATATATATATATGTATATTTTGCTGTATATATATCCATATCTTGACATATGTGTGTGTATGTGTATATATATATATATA